>NW_022196912.1:109870952-109951750 GCF_008632895.1 Mastomys coucha | reverse complement strand
CCGGGTCTCTGGCTTAAGGCGCCTCCGGGCTGGCTGCTCCAGTCTCAGAACCTCACCCGAGAGAAAATAGTGGATGCTGCCTGGGTCTCTGGCTTAATGTGCTCTCTGGAGGTAGGCCCTCCACTTGTAGGGAAGGGGCAGAGGAGGACGCTGAACCTCTTCTGTCACTGGGAAGCTGAGAGGATCGTGTCCCTGCCGCCCTGCGTCTCCCCTGGGAGTCGTGGGGCTTGTGGCTCCTGGCTGGGTGCTCAGGTCTCAGAAATTCACCCAAGAGAAAATGGCGAATCCTGCCTGGGTCTCTGGCTTAAGGCGCCTCTGTGTTGGCTGCTCCAGTCTCAGAACCTCACCTGAGAGAAAATGGTCTGTACCCCATCTTTAATAGGGTTATTTGGTTCTCTGAAGTCTAACTTCTTGAGTTCTTTATATATACTGGATATTAGCCCTCCATTAGATGTAGAACTGGGAAACATCTTTCGCAATTTATTGGTTGCTGTTTTGTCCTATTGACAGTGTCCTTTCCTTACAGATGATTTGCAATTTTATGAGGTTCCATTTCTTAATTCTTGATCTTAGAGCATAAGCTATTTGTGTTCTGTTAAGGAAAGTTTCTCCTGTGTCCATGTGCTCAAGGCTCTTCCCCACTTTCTCTTCTATTAGTTTCAGTGTATCTGGTTTTATGTGGAGGTCCTTGATTCACTTGCACTTGAGCTTTGTACAAGTAGATAAGAATGGATCAATTTGAATTCTTTTACATGCTAATTGCCAGTTGAGCCAGAACCATTTATTGAAAATGCTGTCTTTTTTCCATTGGATGGTTTTAGTTCCTATGTCAAAGATCAGGTGATCATAGGTGTGTGGGTCATTTCCGGGTCTTCAGTTTTATTGCATTGATCTCACTACCTGTCACTGTATCAATGCCATGCAGTTTTTTATCACAATTGCTCTGTAATACAACTTGAGTTAGGGATGGTGATTCTATCAGAAGTTCTGTAATGTTGTTCTCAACCTTCCTAATGCTGCCACCCTTTAATAGACTTTCTCAAGTTGTGGTGATGCTAACCATAAAATTATCTGCAATGCTACTTCATAATTGTAATTTTGCTACTGTTATGAGTCCTAGTATAAATATCTAATATGTGACCCCCCACAGGTTGAGAACTGTTGCTCTAGAGTAATAGATGATACTAATGGAAGAAGTAAGAAAGGAGAGGGTTGGAGGATGCAGGGGTAATAAGCTCAATACACTTTGTATAATGTTGTGACATGTTTTTATTTCCATTTAAAAAGTTTATCATCAACATGACAAAGCATAGCTGAAACATTGATACCCTTGCTATAGGACCATTTTTATTGCCAGGAGAAATTTTAAAAGAATACAAAGAAAATAGGAATATCTCTATGTAAATGTTCTGGAAGAAAACAAATGCTGCTTTAAGTGGATGGGACAAGAAGTCTGATACTTTTTAACCTTGTCAGGGTCAGGACACAGTTGCTCAATAGTGTCTTACTTGTTCATAATATAGGGGAACTTTCTTGTCTATTTTGATTTCTTAAAAGTCCATGACTACATCCTCCACAACATTTTTCTTTCTCTTCTTGGAGCAGCCTTTTACATAATCAATTAAGACACAGAATACCTTTGATTTTATATTTAGATAAATTCTTAGCCATTCAGTTCCAAGATGTGATGATTTACCTGTCAGCTTGATTCTCCAATCAAATGGTCAGATGTTTGGGCCAAATCTTCAAGGGTCTGCACTGATAGATTAAGAAAGGCCAATTCACCTCCTCACATTTAGTGAGCCCTATCCAATCAGTAGAATACTTGTATTAAAATAATAATATCTGTATCTGAGAAAAATATGAAAATGAATTGTTCTTAATATTAATGTAAACAGTGAATTAATCTGGACATTGTCTCTTATGGTAATCTCTAATAACTTCACAGAGAAACAAAGATATATTTTAAACTGTACCTCAAGAGCTGAGCATTAAAATGATGTACCTCTATGGATCCTGGCTACCTCCTAGTCACATCCCATGCTAGATGCATATTAATATTAATCTGGATCTTTGACCATCATGGTTAGTGTTCCTTCATTCCCCCAGCACCTCTTAATCTCCCTTTCCTTTCTTCTTGGTAGCAGAACCCCACCCTATTCTCTACTCTGCCCAGCCACTGTGTGGTTAGCATTTATTTACAGAACTGAGAATAAATGATAACTATTTACAAAAACTTGTGACAGGGGATTCTTACTCTAAACATTACCTTTCCCTGGCCAGATTGAAAGAAGGTATGAGGCAGAGAAATCAGCATTTGAGTAATCCAAGGGTAAATTTTACATAGCATACAAACATTATGAATGCAGAAATATTTCTGCTTGGGTTCTTGAGGCAAGCCATTGACCTTTTCTGATTTTCAGACTGCTAATCAGTCCCTTTGGTTCTAGAGCATAAACTATTAGCTATTCTGCTTCTTTTCCACCAAGACTAGAATTTGAACTACTCTATTGATTATCTTGATATCTAACTTTCTGACTAGATGTTGAGATAGTTCAGCATTTGCATGCCCATGTACCAACTCCTTATAATGAGCCTATATAGTTACTCACCTGCATTAAGTGCATGTTATATGAAAATAAATAATATGAATGAGATAAGATATGAAAATCAATGTAGGTGCTGACATGAAGATATATATGTCCTTATGTTTGTGCTTTCTTGGAGAACATTATTGGCCACAAGAGTATGTAGAATCTAAACACCAAGATTTGAAGGTACTAAGTTGAGTGAAACTAAGCATATGGATATGCACTTAACATCAATATCAGTGTAGGACTCTGTTACAGTTTGAACCAGAAATACACAAAGGCTCATACCACCAATGAGTGGTGCTTTTTGAAGAACCTGTAGAAACTCTTGAGACTGTGACCTAGTTCAGCTTGAAATAGGTTGCTGGAAGCAGATGTTGACTGTGCTAATCTATTTCATGTCTCACTCTACTTTCTGGTCCACCAAAATGCAAAAGATCTGTATTATAAAATACATGAGTACAAAAACAAAAAACAAAACAAAAAAAAAAAAACAAAAAAAATGCCATTTCATACTGCAAGGCTTCCTCTAAAGGGTGTATGAATGTCACAAGATCCATGAGCTAAAATGGAGCCATCCTCTTTTAAGTTGCTTCTCTCGGATGTTCTGCTGTAGGACAATTGACTAATAAGATCACCTAGAGAATATTTCTCATTAGCTATTTTCAAAGAGTTTAAATGCTTATCATAAACATCTGATTTGAATCAATACTTTACCATACATGCAATATACTTGATATGTGAAAAAAATTGTATCATGACCGTTAATAATTCTTAAACATACCAGAAATGTTGAAAATGATGAAAAAAATGAAGTAAAGATTTATTAGCTTGCCTATAGCAATGATTCCTTTACTGATTTGAGAAGTTACCAAATGAATGGTCTTCTATTCCTAAGATGAGGCACTGTGGTGGTTTGAATATGCTTTGCCCAGGGGTGGCATCATTAGGAGCTGTGGCCTTGTTGGAATAGGTGTGCCTCATTTGAGGAAGTATGTCACTAGGAGGATGGGGTTTGAGACCCTCCTCCTAGCAGCCCTGAGATAGTCTTCTCTTTGCCTTAGGAATATGGAGTAGAACTCTCATCACCTTTAATGCCATGCCTGCCTTAATGCTGCCATCCTTCCCACCATCATGATAACTGACTGAACCTCAGAACCAGTAAGGCAGCTCCAATTAATTGTTGTCCTTTATAGGAGTTGTCTTGGTCATAGTGTCTCTTTACAGCAATGGAAACCTAAACTAAATAAGACACCTGACCAAGAAAAGTAATAGAAGAAGAATTTATTGGAGATGTCCAATTTCAGAAGATCAAAGTTCATGACTATCATGGTGCTGAACCATAGTATAGAACTCACATCTTTATCTACAAGTGGAAGACAAAAAAAAAGCTACCTTTTGGAATGGCATTGGATTTAGAAACCTCAAAGTCCACTCTTGGTAACACACCTCCTCATACAAGGCCATACCACCAATCTTTCTTAAACAGTTGTGCCAACTGGGGACCAGAATAAAAATATATGGGTCCATAGGGGCCACTCTCATTGAAGTTACCACTTTCTACATATAGGCTTATATCACAACCCAAAATGTATTTAGTTCCACTCCAAAAGTCCTTATGGGGACTCTTATGGAAGAATAGGAGGAAGGATCATGAACCCAAAGAGGATAGGAATGCCATAGGAAGACCAACAGAGACAACTAACCTGGATACTTGGAGCTCTCTGAGTCTGAGACATGAACCAAAGAACATATGTGGCCTGGAACTAGGCCTCCCTACATGTATGTGGCAGATATGCAGCTTGGTCTTCATATGGGTCCAGAAAAGTTGAAATAGGGATTATCCCAAAAGATGTTGCCTGTCCATGGGATATGTTCTTCTAGCTGGATTGCCAGGTCTGGTCTAATGGGAAAGGAAGCATCTAACCTCACAGAAACTTGAACGATCAGGGTAAGGGGATAACCAGAGGGTGCCCCACATGCTCAGATGAGATGAGGAGGAAAGGAGGAGGAATGATTGTAGGAAAGGGGACCAGGAGAAGGCAGTGAGTAGAATGTAAAGTGAATAAAAAAATTAAATTAAATTTCAAAAGTATATAATTCATCTAGGTACAATAATTTTCTCTGTTTAGATTTTATGTTAGAAAAAAAATGGGGCTGGTGAGATGGCTCAGTGGTTAAGAGCACTGACTGCTCTTCCAAAGGTCCTGAGTTCAAATCCCAGCAACCACAAGGTGGCTCCTCACAACCATCTGTAATGAGATCTGACGCCCTCTTCTGGTGTGTCTGAAGATAGTTACAGTGTACTTACATATAACAATAAATAAATCTTTATTAAAAAAAGAAAAAAGGAAGGAAAATTAGGTAGGAAAAATTAATTTCGTGATATTAATGCCTGTTTTCTGGTTTTGTAAATAATTTTTCTCTATTTATAAAATCGATTTTCTAATGTTTTTCTAGATTAACATGGCTTGGTTGCATGACTTGGTATATGAAGAATCCACACACATTTAGTACATCATTGTCTCAAATTTCTCTTCTGTATTCACTCACTGTAATTTGTCTCTAATCCTCAATAGTCAGGATTTATAAAAATCATTTATCCTGTCAAATTCAAAGGAATGTACTCAATTTTTGTCTTCTTGTGCATCATGCAGCATTTGGTATCATGTGTCTCTTCTGAGGGATATATTTTGATACACAAGTATAATACCTAATAATAACATTGCATAGTTTCCTTCAGAAAATAAATGAATGCATTTTCTGGGTATATATAAAAATAGTTATGCATAAAACCACATAAACATGAACAACACAAGCAAACATAGCATTGAACACACACATGCCCACACACATACACACACACACACACACACACACACACACACATGCACATGTACACACATGCACACACACATATATGAAGTTTTACTATTCAGTTGAAAGGACTATCAACTAGAGTTGGGAAACATGGGAGAAGTTCAAGGAAGCAAATCCAGGAAGACTGGGAAGAGAAAAATGAGTAAAAAAGGTTATATAATTCTATTTCAATTAAAAATATTATAATATCTCAGGGTATAGTAAAATATCATCCCATTGATATCACAATAAGAAATAAATCTATAAAAATAACTGGACACCAGTTTGACAGTAGTTCTGTGAAGTGTGAGGGATTAAAAAATATTATTGCAAAAATGAGTTTTGAAAAAGAAAACTAATAAAGTGCAAACATCTGACACAGTCTGTATTCATCAAAATATGGATTCTCTCCTTTTCCTCTTTTGATTTGTGTATGTCTATGGTGTATATACATACATCTGTGAGAGCAAGTGTAAGTTCATAATGCTCCTCTGTATGTGAAGCCCAAAGTTGATGCTGTGTGTCATCAACTGCTCCGACTTTTATTACTGAGGCAGGGTCTCATGCTGAACCCAGACCTCGTTGACTCTGGCTCATCTGGCTACCCAGATTAACATGATGATTCCCTATCTCTACTTTAACAGTGCTGGTATTACGGGGGTATGGGGGGAACGGGACTGTGACTTTCAATTTTTATGTTTTTATGTAGTCTGTGGATCTGAACTTTAAACCTCATACCTTTAAAAAACTGCTTTATTGACTAAGTCATCTCCCTAGTGCTTTTAAATCCTTTAATTTGGTCTCCAGCAATATATTCAGTAGTAATATTCAGAGCAGTAACACAACATATGATAATCATCCGCTGATTGCCTCTATTTGGAAGAGTGTTTAAACTTGTTCACCCATGGCCATTGTGAGTTGTAGGAGACCATAGTCTATAACTTGTCCTTCATGAGTCTCACAAAGCCACCATTAGTTCTGAAGTTATATTATTTCATAGTAGTTTGTGCAGGCTATTGCTTTTCCTCCTAATCCTGAACTGTCAGAGTAACTGTCTTACAGTTTGTAGCATGATATGTTTAATTAGAAGACAGGCTTAATTCATGGTACCTACAACTGAATCTTAGCTTCATTAGATCCTACATCTTCTGTCCCTTCCTTTGTGAATTATACCCAATCCTGCACGCATCCTCTGGTGCTCGTCGTGTTACAACGATTGTAAAATATTTTGAGAAACTCTTTCCACAGAAAGAAGTCTCTCAGTATTTGAGAAATTATTCTGCGCATTGCAATTTTGTGTGATATTTCAGGAATGATGGCTTTGAGTTTGCAACACAATGGGTTGAAACAAAGCATCACCTTTTTTTCTAGCTGTGAAGTTAAGGGCATAATCATGATAACAAAAGGGCATTCCACATAGCATACACAGGTATATACATTTTGATGTTTGCTTTCTCTACCATCCTCACTGTAATAAAATTCTAGTTCTTACCTGAATTACTATGCTATTATGCTACATTTCAAATCTATTTCCCCTTTTACCTAGAGTTGATTTATAGGTCATACTCTCTTTCTAAATCTTTGCAAGTAATGATAGCTATGTCAAAAACAGACTCCCACTTGCAAGCAACAAATTGACTTTTCCTTTGTGAATAACACTTTTGTAAACAAAAGGAACAGTTTTGAGAGAATGTCTCACAGTGATAGATTCCAAGAGAGCTAAATAAAGGGAAGCACAGAGGTGAATAAGAGGTGAGCCTTGTGTGATGATTAGAATGAGAACAGTCCCCATAGTCTCATATATTCAAATGTTTGGTTGCCAGCTGGTGGAACTATTTTGGAAGGAGTAGGAGATATGGCCTTCTCAGAGGGGGTACCTCAGTACAGATTGGCTTTGGGGCTTCAAAAGCCCATTCAATTCCAAGTTAATTCTCTGCCACCTTTGTGCAGATCCTGACACAAGGTCTCATGTGCTGTTCCAAAGCCATGACTGCTTGCCTGCCTGCCAGTCTCCCAGGCACAAAGGTCATGGACTCTAAACTTCTGAAACTATGAGTTTGCAAAAGCTTCAAGTTCTGACAGTTTTTGTTGACTGTGGTACTTCACCACAGCAGAAAAAAAAAACTATCTAAGAGACCTACTTCTAAAAAATGGGAAGAATTCTCGGTAACACAGATACCTTCTTTCAGACATTCTTCCTGAGAAAGACATTTTGCATCGTTACAGAGATGATGAAAATGCCATTATTGTCTTATGTTATAAAAAACATTCCATGTAACCTTTAAAATTTTCATAAATTCATCTATGGATTTAGAAAAGAAATGATATAAGTGCTAATGATATAAGCACTAGCAAGTAGCAGAGCCAAGCTTTCGCCCCTTGTACCATCTGATGTCAACATGACAGACATGTCTTCTTCGGTGCTTCATTGCAATATGATGCCCAGGAGAATATTTTCTACTAATATTTTTCTTCTAGTGCACATTCTGAAATGAATACCACATTTTCTTCATCAGGTCACAAAACACCTTTTGAATTATTTGACATAATAATGAGACAATGCACCTATTTAAAATGTGACTCAAATTCATCATTCTCTCTCAATTTCCTTAACTTTCTGAAAATATATCCATATTTTCATGACACTTAAACACAAAAATCAACCCAAAATACCAAATTAGAAGCAAACAAACAAACAAAACTAGACTTGAGAACTAAATTTCTTTCTCAGTCAGGACTTCATCTATTACAACTAAAGCAGTCTCTCCCTAGAGGAGCTCATTACCTCCTCTTTCCTCCGCATACCAAGAGAGAGCTTGGCTCCCAAAATACCAGCTGTTCCAGAAGCCTTGGGGCCTGCTTCACCTCTAGGAACATTAGCTTTAACCTTTTAATCTCTTTGATTTAATCATATACCCGTGTAATTAAAATCTAATAGTCAAGTTTCAGAGGCAGAAAAGAAGCTGGCCATTTACCTAAGCAGATGGCAGACACCGTTTCCTAAACAACATGTTCAGATTGCATGGCTGAAGCTCTGGGGGCATCGTTTCTGTTAAGTACATGCGACAAAAACTTAGAGCCACTCTGTTCAAACAATGAGCACCTCCTCACCTGCTTCCATGAGATAAAGGGCAATGTATTTTTAATGTACACCTTTATCTCTCCTTGACAGTCAAGAGGATTCCATGTGTAACCAAACCATAAGGTAAGCAAAGCTAATGGGTTTGATTTGTAGACAGCATATGGACCCCTGGGTACAAATTAATGCATTCTTTTTATTTTGTTGCCTAAAGCTTCCCATGTCTTGAGGAAGAGCTTTCACGATAGAGTTTAAAGAGTCTTCTTCAGTTTGTTTAAGGGTTGTTAATAGCCAGATGTTGTTTCAACATCTGGTTAGAATCTGTTTCATGATTTTACCAAGCCTACACCAGCAGCATATCCTGGCTTGTTAAATTAAGTATGTTGTTCAAGGAATGGTAAAAATCATGGGTTTCATGCATTATATTTCATCGGTAAATTACAACAAAATATGCCTGAAATTCTGAAATATAAAATAAAACTTAAATTATGCAGTTGTCCAGTTGTAACATTTGTTTGAAGTGAATATGTAAAGATATATACATATTGATTTGAACATAGCACTATGGAACATCCATATGTTCTTCACAGACACGTCGATGGATTGCATTGTCAAAAAAGAGCGGTAATATGTTTAAAATGATATGTATAAAATTGGTCATGTAGGGTACATATATAAATATACATGAAAATATTAATACTTAGGATTGGCTAGAAAGAGCATGGTAAACATTGTTTTCAGCATCATGGATGATTATTTTTATATTTTCAATGTAAGAATATTTCAAGATTATATAGATAAAATAATGAAAAAAATAATAACATGTCTTTTATTTTTTTTTCTTTTATTGAAAATATGTTTTTCACACCATATATTCTGATTGTGATTTTTTCTCCTCCTATGCCTCCCAGTTCCTCTACATCTTCCCACTCATTTGGACCCTCTTCCATTCTGTCTCCTGTTCAAAGTCAAACAAGCATCTAAGGGATAAAAGCTAAATAAAACATAATATAATAACATGTTCAAAACAAACAGGAGAACCAAAAGAGTGAGAAACAGATATAGATGCAGAGATCGACTCGATCCCATATTCAGAAATCCCATAAAGTAGTAAAAAATAATAAAGCAGAAGTCATAATATACATGCAAAGGGTATAGTAGAAAATGAAGTTGTCGTTGATGATGGTGAGGTAGTAATAACATAAAATAAATAAAAATAAAAATGAAATTAAATTAAACAAAAATGTTATGATATGACATTATGAGACAAACATCTTCCAAAAATGGTACTGAGTTGATTTTCTTGGACCATCTATTGGTGCATATGGGGCATAACTTTAAAAATGGTTTGTTTCCCCACTGAAACTCCCTTGGAGAAAACTACTTTTTCCTTTGCAAGTAGTTACCTATTGAAGATAACTTCTATGTTAGGGATGGAGTTATAGATCCATGTGTTTCAGCGATAGGACCCCCTCAGGTACACCTGTGCAAAACCTTTGGATGCTTCCTCAGTCTCTATGAGTTCATATGTGTGTCCATCCTGCAGTATTAAGAAGGAATTGTTTCCTGATATCTTCTATTCCATGTTGCTCTTGCATTATTTCTGCATCTTCTGTAGGATCTCCCATGGTAGGGATTTGATGGAGAAATCCCTTTTAGGGCAGAGTGTTCGGGATCTCTCACTCTTGTATATTGTCAGGCTGTGGATCTCTGATCTTCTCCCCAGCAGCTGCAGGAGTAAGCTTCTCTGCTGATGACTGAGAAAGTTACCAATCTACTCCTCTGGCCAACAGGTTACCAGAGAATGCCTACTCTAATTGAGGAATAAGACAAAAGGATGAGTGGGAAGAAGACTGGAGTCTGAAGAACAGAAGGAAGGAAAGCCAGAGCAGGTGGACTGCCACGAAGCTGGGGATGAAACTGGACTGGATTGGGTTGGGAGAGAGGATGGTGAGGTGAGGATCTGCAGTAAGCATTTCTGTTTCCCCGCCCCGCTGCAAAGTGACGTCATAACAGTGGTCATAACCCTATAGTATTCATAGAAGACCATAAACAAACCCAGTGGTCTCCTCACTATAGCAAATTTCTGATCATTTTAAAGAACAGAAAGTGTGCTAAAGCACTAAGCCATCCTGCTGGTTTTCTCACTGTATTCATCCTGACAAGAACTCAACAGGACAAGTCTGAATAACATTTCAATGTAAGGGTATTGTTTTCAGCAGTGTTCTAAAAACATTCTTTACAGTAAGTTAAATTATTATAGTTTCTTATCACATGACATTGAAAAACAAGATGACAGATGATGCTGATTCAATAATGACAAAGTCACCTTGACTTAACCTAGTACTTGAAATCAAATTGAGGAAACACATACTTTTAATCCAACAATTAAAAACATGCTACCTTTGTACTTTAATTTAAAATAAAATAAACATCTTTATATGTTTTCCTTGTCATTTCTTAGAAAACTTGCTACTCGGCCCTGTCCCCATTTCTAATAGCAACGAACAGAATGAGATTCAGAAAGATAGACTTAGCCTCAAAACATCCCAGCAAGACAGGCTAGAAAGGGAGCTAAGAAGAGCACAGAGGTTAAGCAATTCAATCAAAGTAGCCCTGTGGCTGAGTACTTGATAATGTCTACAACTCTGCATCTCAGGGCAGGATCTCTCCAAGGCAGCTTTGGTGAAAGGAGCACTTTGTACTTGGATCTGTGTTTCTTTCATGTACTTCTGAGGAAACTGCAGTGAGCAGAAGCAGCACTGAGTAGAATACTAAGAGGAGAGAGTCCTTAGTGTGGCTAGACATTTCCCTTACCTCTCTAGATAATGCACATAAATTGTCATTCTAGAGATCCTTGGCTAAGAAATTTGATTTAAGTAACTGAATGGAGCATTCTCAGTGATTCGCTACATATTCTTCACTCAGGCATGAGTAGCCAAATGACACTCCATTGAGACTACCAAAGGACTGGTGATCTTGGATGACCACACTGGCAACTTTCCAAGTCACATCTGCTCCCTGGCAAAGCTACTTCGTTTTTGGGGGGTTGTAACTTTGCTCAAAATTCTGTTTGAATAAGCAATTTGTGCTAGACCCTCAAGTAGAACATGAGTAGAAATGATGTGTTCTTAATTTAGATGCACAGGTAAATATCTAGAACTCATCTCCTCCCTTATTTCTAGTAAGTGACCTTCCCTTCAACCTGTTTATATCAGCTGACGGATTTGAGAATGAGGGCAAAATCCACTCATAGCTTAGTTATAGTAATTGCCTTTGAAGAACAAATCAATGGGCAATACATTCAATAGAATCGAAGTTAAATGATTTTAGAGTGGTATTGTATTGATTAATGGCCAAAGTGCTGTGACAACCTGCTATTAATTAAAAGAAAATCAGTAGACTTGCAAAACAAAAACTTTTCAAAATAATATGTCAACTAAAAGGTAATTTTTAAGTTCTTGTAAATCGTTGAAAAATTTATGTCTGTTTTGTATTCACTTTAAGAAACCTAGCTAATGTAAAAGCAAAATGCTTAAATATTATCTAGGTGTTATGCATCTAGACAGGGATTTTTGGCTTTAGGTGCTATTGTAGATGAACCCCTCCCTCATGATAGGATTTGATCAAAAGAAGGAGATTCCTATGGACCTGTGTAGATATGTGACATTCTGATTTGCTACAAAGACTAAAACTTTATGTACTATCCTCTCCTCCCTTAAGAGTTCATCAAGTTAAGCCGATAAATCATTTTTTTCCAGGAGGTCATTATCCAGAGAAGGTGATTCACCTAAGGACATATTAAAGAGATGGGAGGAATAATTATCCCTTTAATAAGATAATGTACATCTCGTTCCCAGAAGCACCTAACTCTGTGCAGCCTCTTACAGCACTCCCAGCTAGGCAGTCTTCTTGTGTGATTTCTAACTCACAAAATTGTTAATTTTCCTTCATCTTCCTTTTTACATGGTGTGTGTGTGTGTGTGTGTGTGTGTGTGTGTGTGTGTGTGTGTGTGTGTGCTTGTGAGTTAATAAGAGGTCTGAGTATGCTTTCTGGGTACTTTGGGCTTTCTCACCCTTTTTCTGAAATTCTGACCAATGCCACCAAGTAGCTGGTAGCCAAGTCCCATTGCTGAATCTGGCAGTATCCCTATACTCTAGCTTTAAAGGCAGTTTCTGTTCCTGTTCCTATTCCAGCTGTTCTATTGTTATTGCTGCTGTTGCTGCTGCTCTAGCTATTGTTGTTGTTTTTGTTGTTTTTGTTGTTGTTGTTGTCTTCTTCTTCTTCACCTTCTTCTCCTTCTTCTTTTCCTTCTTCTTCCTCTTCTTCTTCTTCTTCTTCTTCTTCTTCTTCTTCTTCTTCTTCTTCTTCTTCTTCTTCTTCGTCTCCCCCCTCCTCCTCTCCCTCCTCCTCCTTCTTCTTCTTGTTCTTCTTGTTGTATTAAAGTGCTGGTCCTGCGTTTCCAAAGCTGAAGGATTCTAATGACACAGGGCAACTACAGGATAACCAAGGCGGCTCACAGTAAGCATCCAGGAATGATGGTGTAGCACAAACCAAAGGTTTTGAACCAGACTAATGGTTCATTGCAATGAACATTTACAAATAAGGATCTCTAGACTAAAAGTTGATACACTGTGTCACATTACAGCTTCCGGAAGAGATTTCTATGCTTGGTCATGTTTTGTTTATGTTTAAATTTATTTTTATTTTTGTTTTCTTTCGAGGGGAGTTTGCAAGGACAAACAGAGGAAGTGACAGAGATGAGAGGAATGGGATTGCATGATGGGAAACTCACAAAGACTCAGTAAGAGAAAAGATGCTTTGTTTTGTCTCTTTTTTAAGAGATATTGTTGCTCTTCACTCATTATTTTCCTTTCCTAAAATGAAGCTGACCCAATGTGACCTATCTGATAAACATCTTTCTCTTAGTTTTACTTTTACTGCTATGATTAATATAGAAAAGTTTTTAAAATATAATATTCATTTACTCAAAGCCCTGGTGAGAAAGCATATGTAAGTAGGCAGGTGGTGATCATTATTAGCATAAAGTTCCTTTTCTTGTTAAAAAAAAATGAGAAAGTGAAAAAGTGGTGATTAATGTAAACTTTAAATCAAGTATGCATGCTGAGAGTCTTAGAAAAACATTAGCAATATAGGAAACAGAATATATGCCTTCAAAAGTACTCATGAGAAAGCATACTTGGAAGAGATACAATTTAAACACTTAGAAATTTCACATGTTGAGAAGGTGTTTAGGGATTAATGCTGGCTTGTTAAAATAGTAGTTATAGGATCTTCTCTAATTGTCCAATACCAAATTGGATCCTGAAAGCATATACATACATGTATACAGACGGGGTAAATTACACTTACATATTTAAGAAGATGTACACACATACACATATATGTAACAAAAGAAGAATGTGGGAAGGCTTTGAGGGAGGTAAAGGAATAGCAAAATGATGTAACTATATTGTAATGTCAATGACAAATAATTATTTTAAAAACATTAAGATATAGTATAAAGATGAAGAGAGAATAACAATAAAGTTGCATATATACACATAACAGTATTCAAAGATTAAAAAATCAAAATATCATTTTAAGAATGAGTCATGACTTAATTAAAAATGAGGTAACTTCAAAAATACATTCAAAAATTGGGCCAATTAATGACACAGAATCAATATAAGACACACTAGACAGAAATTGACACATAAAATAATTTAATGTCACACTGAAGATTGATAGACTTTTCAGAAGGATGTATATACATATAAATATTTTACAAAGAATATATCAAGGAAGGGGAAAAGATAATTTTGATGTATTACTGGTAGAACAAATAGAAGACTTTAGGACAAAATATAGTAATTGAATTTTCAATCTTGAAATCTAGTTGTTAGACATCTATGCCAGAGAAATTTCATATATGACATCAAGTACATTAAAATAATAGTAATTCTAGGATTCATTTTAAGGTTGAAATTAAAATATATATCCATATGCCATAGAAAAATTAGAATTCATTTATATCTATAAAGTAATATATTGGAATACATTGTATTCACAGCAATCCTCCTGTGATTGAGATTATAGGAATAAATAATATATATTTTTACACCTAATACTACACTATCTTTAAGAGAAGTGAATTAAAGCAATGTGGGAATATTTCAAAAACAAGATATTGAGGACAAATCCCTGAGAGTCAGCAGAAAGAATGGAAACATGTAACCTCAGGAGATAGGAGGTTGGGGGGACCCTCCAGAATGTACCAGAGACATGGAAGGTGAGAGGCTCTCAGAACTCAAAGAGAGGGACCTAAGATGAAATGCCCGACAGTATGGAGAGGGAACTTCTAGAACCTGTCTCCAGTACAAAGACAGGGCATCAAGTAGAGGGATGGGTTTGCCATCTCACAATCAAAACTCTGACCCATAATTGTTCCTGTATGGGCGAACTGCAGGGATGAAAATGGAAAGAAGCCTGAAGAAAAGAAGTTCCAGCGATAGGCCCAAACTGAGATCCAGCTCAAGGAGATGCTCCAAGACCTGATACTATTACTGAGGCTATAAGGTGCTCACACAAAGGGATCTATCATGACTGCCCCCAGAAAGACCCAACAAGCAGCTCAAAGAATCAGATATAGATATTTGCACCCAACCAATGGAGAGAAGCTGCTGATCCCTGTGGTTGAATTAGGAACAAGCTGGAAGAAGCTAAGGAGGAGAGTGACCCTGTAGGAGAAGCAGCAGTCTCAATTAACCTGGATCCTCGAGATCTCTCAGACACTGGACCACCAACCAGGCAGTATATACCAGCTGACATGAGGCCTCCAACACATATATAGCAGAGGACTATTGGGTCTGGGTTCAGAGAAGATGCACCTAACCCTCAAGAGACTGGAGACCCCAGAGAGTTTAGAGGTCTGTTTGGGTAGAGCGTGGGGCATGGGGACATACTCATGGAGGCAGGGGTATGAGGACATCCTCATGGAGGGAGGGGTATGGGAAGGAGGTATGACATGTGGAATAGTCAAAGGGTGGACTGAGAGGGGAAATAAATAAATAAACAAATATTAATTAATTAATTAATTTTGGGAAAAAGATATTGAGGACAAAAACATGATGTTGAGGATAAAAGCATGATGTTTTCATTTATTCTGTATTAATATAAGCCATAAAAACATATAATATCACATTTGTTTTCAATTCATACAGGTATGGGTTATATTTGAGAACTAAAATTAACAATGTGATAAATGAAAGGAAGAAGAGTATCAGTTTTTTTTTAATTCTTTAATCTGTTCTTACAGTCCAGTTGTTATCCACCTTATGGTTCCTCATCCCATACTTCTTCCAGTGTCTCCAAGAGGATGTTCCCACTCATACCTCCCCTACACCACCACCATCCCATCAGATCTCCCCACATCCTGGGGCCTCAAGTCTCTAGAGGGTTAGGTGTGGCTTCAACTAACCTTGACTCCCAAGTTCTCTCAGACAGTGAGCCACCAGCCAAGCAGCATAGGCCAGCTAAAAGAGACCCCTGACACTTATACAGAAGAGGACTGCCTGGTCTGGTCTCAGTGAGAAAAAACACAGTTGCCAATTTTTCATGAATGAAATTCTGAAGCACATTTACAAAAATATTAATTGAGATACAACTTCTTAACAAGTAGATAAATGAATTTTCCCTTTATCCCCTTTAATTGCAGTGAGTATGATTAAGATATTTTGTCTACAAAAGAAATAAGAAATTATAAAAAGAATAGAACAAACTCTCCATTAGCCTAGAACTTAAACTGTATTTTTTCAGTCTATATACTTTGTTTATGTATAAAAAGTACACAAATGTTATGAAAATGGAAGTACTTGTACTGTATATACAAAAGGGCTTTTTATGAAGTTAATGATTAAAATCAAGTAAAAATAATAGAAATCAGAACTAATAAGAAAGTATTAATAATATGAATAAATATTACATTTTGTAATGAGCACAATGTATGATTATTATAGCATCTATATTTTTATTGTGGAAGCATTTGTTTTCTCATCCCTTGCCACATTCAGGATGATAAGTTCAGTGGTCCTGACTTTAAACTTTTGACTTGTTCGAGTCAATCAAGCAGAATTCTTGCATAACATTCCAAAGTTTAATCCACTACAATCTATGCACATTTCTGGCATGAAATGGGCTTTAAGAGTTCATCTGACAAAATTATTTGTACTGATTTATATTCTGTTTCAAGACACACATATCCATCTTAGTTCTTGATGACTCTCTTGTTTTTCAAGTCATTAAATCCCATAAATCAAAAATCCAATGGATCCAAATGGGAGGTTTTGTCTTGTGCTTGAGTCAATCCCTTATAACAAGTGATTAAATCATCAAAATTTGGGTCAAGTGACTTCCACTCAAATCAAGTGCTACCCAGAATAACTGTGTTAGGGATTTATGGAAGAACATGTCAAACTTAGAGAGCTTCTCTGTATTTGAACATTTAACATTTCTAAAAATGTTAAATAAATTAATAAGCTATGAGACAAAACATAACTAAAACCAATGTATTTTACATTGAACATAGATAAGATTTTTAAAGACCAAGACATTTATATTAGTCATAGTAAATAGTCATGCAGTACTTTAGACTCTGGTATTCTCCATAAACTAAATATAAAACAAGCATGTGACATATTCAGAAATGTCTGAACTATAGATCAGCTATCCCTCTGCAGCACATGCTTTGAAGGGACATGTCTAGTAACTAAGAAAATACTACTCTATACTATTTGTCTAGCACTTTAAATTTTAAAGTTGGGTCAGATGTGCTTTCTCAATAGAGAATGTGGACTGTGACAACTTCTATCTCTTAGCACTTCCTTATTTCTCAGTTTTTGTTCTCATAACCATGCCATCAGCAGAAAAGGATGACACAGCCATTGGCTAGAACTTACTAGTTTTCTCAGCTCCAGATTCAGAAATGGCTGACTACTTAGCTCACTTTCAACTTATTCTGAGGAATGTGTGAATGTACTTTGTCCCTTTCCTGTTAATGTTTCCACATGACACTTACTGTAGGAGCTGGGGGAAGCCCTATTTAATACTCATTATTCTAGACCACATATCTTACACTTAATGGCATCACTCTCAATATCCAATGGTACTTTCAATGAAATGGTGCTGTAACTGAGTCTTCAATAGTCCATTATCATGTTTTAAATAGCTAGCTGCTTCAAGCAGCTGGTGGCACATAATAGTAATGATAGCTATTGACTTGGTCCCCTGGGTCCAATATTCATGGCTTTGGCCTCTCCCAAAACCTATCCAAATTTCAGAATATGGGTATGAAGAGAATGCTAATGATTGTTAAAAGGTATGATTTTATTTTAAAGGCACAATATTCTAAATTATTAATATTTTTCATGTCTGTACTATATTCAAAACTTTATGACCATAGTTTTCAAACACTACTGAATTTTTTGAATCAAAGTAAGTGGTGGCAAAGATAGCTACTTGCACTCCAGGCTGTGGCTGCTAGAAAGTGTCTTCTTTTGAATGAGTTATAAATTCACAGTCCTAGAGATTAGATTCAAGTATATAAATAACACATCTAACAGTTAAGTAAGTTGCTTTCAAATATTGAAAAATGCAATAAGAGTTATCTCTATTTCTACTTCTTTAGAGAAATTATTCAGATATATACCAATAACACATAGAAATTTGTAAAAGATGGTAGATGTGGGCATTTTCATGATCATTTTTCACTACCTCATTGAATACATTTGAATTTCCAATGATGGTGTTTGTTCTCAGCTCTCAATCTTTACTCATTTGATGTACTAGATAAGAAACAAAGTCTGGTCTGAGAATGTCATGGATTCGTGGAATAATTTGTGATATCCTCACATGATATGAGGCCAGTCTAGGCCCACAAAATTAATGTATTTAAATCACAATCTTAAACTTAGTTAATGACCCATGGGGATGCACTTCTGTATGGTAACTAGTTTTAGGTACAATCATCAGTTTGGATACCTCTGGTGCCATTATTGGATTTATAAGAAGACAAAGAAGATCTAAGCTAGCATACTTTCTATTTCTTGAGATGTGATGTTCTGTGCCATGTTAAGAAGAAACAAGTTGCTTAAGAATTTCATGAAAGTCTACAGGTAGATCTATTTCCAATTTTCTGAGGAACCTTCAGATTGATTTCCAAAGTGGTTATACCCGTTTACAATCCCACCAGCAATGGAGGACTGTTATTCTTTCTCCACATCCTCTCCAACATGTGTTGTCACCTGAGGTTTTGATCTTAGCTGTTCCATTAACTTGGAATCTCAGGGTCATTTTGATTTGCATTTCCTTGATGACTAAGGATGTTGAATACTTCTTTGGGTGCTTCTCAGCCTTCGGTATTCCTTAGTTGAGAATTCTTTATTTAGCTTGTACATTGCTGTTGGAATTGAAATCTGATGCAACCACTCTGGAAATCAGTTTGGTGGTTCCTCAGAAAATTGTACATAGTACTACCTGAGGATACAGCTATTCCACTCCTGGGCATATACCCAGAAGATGCTCCAACATGTAATAAGGACACATGCTCCACTATGTTCATAGCAACCTTATTTATAATAGCCAGAAGCTGGAAAGAACTCAGATGTCCCTCAACAGAGGAATGGTTACAGAAAATGTGCTATATTTATACAATGGAGTACTGCTCAGTCATTAAAAACAATGAATTTATGAAATTCTTAGGCAAATGGATAAATCTGGAGAATATCATCCTGAGTGAGGTAACCCAATAACAAAAGAACACACATGGTATGCAATCATTGATAAGTGGATATTAGCCCAGAAGCTCAGAATACCCAAGATACAATCCACAAACCACAAGAAACTCAAGAAGGAAGACCAAAGTGTGGATACTTCCATCCTTCTTAGAAGGCGGAACAAAATACCCATGGAAGGAGTTGCAGAGACAAACTATGGACCAGAGACTGAAGGAAGGACAATCCAGAGACTGCCACAACTGGGGATCCTTCCTATATACAATCACCAAACCCAGACACTATTGTGGATGCCAGTAAGTGCTGGCTGAAAGGAGCCTGATATAGCTGTCTCTTGAGAGGCTCTGCCAGTGCCTAACTAATACAGAAGTAGAGCCTCACAGCTATCCATTGGACTTAGCACAGGGTCCTCAATGAGGGAGCTAGGGAAAAGACACAAGGAGCTGAAGAGGTTTGCAACCCCATAGGGGGAACAACAATATGAACCAAACAGTACCCCCAGAGCTTCCAGGGACTAAACCACCAACCAAAGAATACACATGGTGGGACTCATGGTTCCAGCTGCATATATAGCAGAGGATAGCCTAGTTGGTCATCAATGAGAGGAGAGGCTCTTGGTTCTGTGAAGGATCTATGCCCCAGTGTAGGGGAATGCCAGGGCCAGAAAAATGGAGAGGGAGGGATGGTGAGCAGGAGGAGGGGGGAAGGAATAGTTTTTTTTTCTTTTTTTTTTTTTGAGCAGAAACCAGGGAAGAGAATAACATTTGAAATGTAAATAAAGAAAATATCTAATAAAGAATGTAAAAAAGAATTAATTAAAAAAAGAATTTCATGAAGTCATTGTTTTTAATAGGTAAGTAATACTCCATTGTGTAAATGCAGCACATTTTCTGTATCCATTCCTCTGTTGATGGAATCTGGGTTGTTTCCAGTTTCTGGCTGTTATAAATAAGGCTGCTATGAACATAGTGGAGCATGTATCCTTATTACATATTGGAGCATCTCCTGTGTACTCAGCAGTGGTATAGCTGGGTCCTATGGTAGTACTATGTCCAATCTCTGGAAGAACTGCCAAACTGATTTCCAGAGTGGTTGTACGAGCTTGCAATCCCACCAGCAATGAAAGGGGTGTTCCTCTTTCTCCACAACCTTTCCAGTATCTGCTGTCACCTGAGTTTTTGATCTTAGCCATTCTGACTGGTGTGACGTAGAATCTCAGGGTTGTTTTCATTTGCATTTCCCTGATGACTAAGCATGTTGAATAAGTCTTTAGTAGAACTAGAAAATATCATTCTGAATGAGGTAACCCAGTCACGAAAGAATACACATGCTAAGCACTAACTGATAAGTGGATATTAGCATAAAAGCTCAGAATACCCAAGATACAATTCACAGGCCACAGGAAGCTCAAGGAGATGGAAACCAAAGTATGGATGCTTTGGTTCTTCTTAGAAAGGGGAACAAAATACTCACTCAAGGAAATATGGAGGCAGTGTGGAGCAGACACTGAAGGAAAGGCCATCCAGGGACTGCCCCATCTGGGGATCCAGTCCATATACAGTCACCAAACCCAGACACTTGGATGCCAAGGAGTACATGCTGACAGGAGCCTGGTATAGCTGTCTCCTGAGGCGCTCTGTCAGAGCCTGACAAGTACAAAGGCAGATGCTCTCAGCCAACCATTAGACTGAGCACAGGGTCCACAATAGAGGAGTTAGAGACAGGCCTGAAGGAGCTGAGGAGGTTTGCCACCCTATAGGAAGAACAACAGTATCAACCAACTAAGCCTCACTCCCACCCTCCAGAGCTCCCAGTGACTAAACTACCAACCAAAGAGTACACCTGGAGTGACCCGTGGCTCCAGCTGCATATGTATCAGAGTATGGCCTTGTTGGGCATCAGTGGGAGGAGAGGCCCTTGGTCCTGTAAAGGCTTGATGCAGCAGTGAAGGAGAATGCCAGGGCAGGCAGGGTGGGTGGGTGGGTAGGGGAACACTCTTATAGAAGCAGGGGGAATGGAGGTGGGATAGGGAGCTTCTAGGGGGGGAACTTGGGAAAGAGATAACATTTGAAATGTAAATAAAGAACATATCTAATTTAAAAAAAGGAAAATAAAAGAAGAAACAAGTTAGTCCACACCAGTTTCTAAGCAGATGCACATTCCAATTTACAATACTGAAACAAACAAACAAAAAAAATCTATTCTTTATAAATTATCGAGGCTGTTTTTTTTTCCCCTCAGTTTTTCAAGACAGGATTTCTCTGTATAACCCTGGCTGTCCTGGAACTCACTTTGTAGACTAGGCTGGCCTGGAACTCAGAAATTCACCTGCCTCTGCCTCCCAAGTGCTGGGATTAAAGGTATGTGCCACCACTACCTGGCTTAAATTATCCATTCCTGAGTGCTTTGTTATTGCAACAGAGAAAAAAACTGAGAAATCATTAATCATGTTAAGGAAGTTAAAACCAACCCATAACATTTCATTTGCCATTGGTTATTACAATAAAAATAGGATCTTCTGTTAATAAATAGCTGCATCTGGGATGACATAGTTCAGTTGACTTTGTCCCTGAATTTTAGTGACTGGAATTACCACTAGAGTGATCTCCTTCTGATCTGCCAATTTTAAAACATAACCATCTTTTTCATAGACATTCCATACTCATGGAGATCATATACATACCTCAAGAGTGCCTTCAATCAAGAAATTGAGTGAATGGCTATCATTCTACATTGGGACAATCAAGATTCTATTTGCTAAGTCTGGCTTTTTTTAAAAATTGTAGAATTTAGGGACAAATTAAATTAACTAATCATTGTATCCATGATATTATGCTGAAAATTTTCCTACTCAGAAAGAAATAGGCTAGATAACATTCTTTCTATTATATCACTATTACTTCATGTAGACAGCATCCCTACCTTGAGCCTTGCATTAGTATTTGTCCTTTATCACACATCATCACCACTCAAACCCAGGGTTTGTTTCAAGGGTCACATTTATACCTTTATTTATGTCCAAGAGAGAAAAAATCATGTGATGATTAATACTGATTGTTTATCTTGATGAGATCTCATGCTTATGAAGGAGTATCTAGAACAGGTTACATTGGGAAGACTTGTTTTAACTGTGGCTGCTGACTAGAATAAAAAAAAAAACAAAAAAGGGGAGCCGAGCAGGGTCATTCATTTTCTTTGCTACCTGAGTGTAGATAAAATGTGGCCGTCTGCCTCAAGCTCTTGCATCCTCGATGCCATGATAGATTGCCCCCTAGAGCTGTGTGTGAAATAAATTGTGCTTTCCTTAGGTCCCTTTGATTGGCTTTATTGTATTTTTTTACTCTCGTTTGCTTATTTTTTGACCATAGCAACAAAACAAGTAAATAATACTGAAAACTGGTGCCATTTTTAAGATAAGCTTGACTACTTGACTTATACACCTTTGGAACTGGTCAATAGGAATACTGTGGAAGAATTTAGAACTTTTGCCTTAAAAAATCCACTCTACTTTGAGCACAGCCTAATGGCCAATAGTGTGATTCAAGAATGGAAGAATGTACACAAGATGGATGAGTTACTTCTATTGTCAATAAAACAATTTTCTGAAATTTCTGAATTCAGTACATCTGAACTCTTCAGATTTCTGGTCCCATCCAATCAATGTCCCAGATTTCATGTGAATATTAGCATGCTGAGAATAAACCTCATTTTAATCCAACTCTAAGTATGATCAGACACTCTGGATTTTATCAATAAAAGTACTTGATTATGAGATGGTGAGATAGTTGTCTTGGATGCTGCAGGGCTTATGAAGTTAATCTTGAACCAATATTTTAAAGGATTTGTTGTACTGTTTTTGTCCTGAAAGAGAGGCAGCCTATATGATAATTGTTGAATTTATATTCTCATCATGAAATTCTACTGATGCATTCACATGAAACCTTGGAAACCTTGGTTTTAATCGGCCCTGACCTCAGGTGATAATTTTAGTCACAAAATTGTTTTAGTTCATTTTCCTTTTTCACTGCAAGGGCTTTTTTGCACCAGTTTAACTATTTACTAGAAGAGTCTCCCTTCTTTCAAATTTAACCTGGTTAGTGGAACCAATATTACATTACATCCTTGAGTAAACAAATCTACTATAGTGTTAGTACCAGTAAAATGTAGGGAACAGAAAATATTCCACTTGCTTCTCACAAGAAAATGCTTAATATAAGCCTTGCATTTTTGGAGAAAGATTGCAGGACGTCTCCCCTGGCAGTTGCATCCAAGGACATGCCAAATTAGCTCTTCTCAAGGAATCAGTTCTTTCCTGATTCTACTGGACCCTAGACAGTAGAGCATTGATCACGCTTTCTCTACTTGATTGCCATTGGGTCTAAGTCCAAATCTTGTTGTGAAGATGATGAGTTTACATCTCTGCCTTCAAACTTGATGCATGTACGTATATTTTGCAAAGCTTTGTTCATTCATAGAATATAAAAGGAAAGGATTTTAGCAAGTAGTTAGTTCTTTCCAGAAATCCAAGTGAATAGAATGAATTGGGAATAATGAACATCTTATCTGGGACTTTGCTAAAAATTCATCCTCATAGTTTGCCACCTCATCCTTCAATATCAGATTTTCTTCTGTGTTTCCTGGAGGTTGTTATATGTTGTAAATGCTTTCCTTGTTGTTAGATACCACTTCCAGTGGTTTTTTTTTTATTTATTTTTTCAGCATAAGCCATTGGCTAAATACTTTGTGTGTGGTATTAGAAAAATTGCCACCTACATTATAAAGATGTGTACCAGATGTGGTACTGGCTTTATATCAATTTCAAACCATTGCTACAGTGCAAACAAGTGGCTTCAAAGTTGTTGGCTAGTAGAGAGGCAAGTCAATATGTGTACACAGGCCACATAGCCATATTAGATAAAAGCTTACAGGAAAGCTGTAAATTACAAATGCTGTTTCACACCAAGTAGAGTCAAACAAGAGTAGCAGGGGCTAGTGAGTCTCTTTTAAAGATGTGTTAGAATGTGCTATTCTCCACGTTGTCAAGAGACTTAAATCCATTTGCATTTTGAAAGTGGGAGAGACTTAGGGGAGTAGTTTATTGCCTCTGGCTTTCATGATTGCTATGAATCACACTTATATCCCTGCACTTTCAAGTGCTTTACAGATGGAGCCGCCCCATCCCCCTCACCCCTAGCTGCACTTTTTCCATCTCTAAAATGGATGATGTGTTTAATGGAGGTTTAAATGCCTAGGCAAAAACCAGAAAACTCAGCATCTGCCAATCATGCGGACTTCTGAAAAGCTAGCATCAGAAGGTAGAAACAGAGGTTGCTGAATTCCTAGTCCTTTATGCTGCTTGGAAGGAAGAGAGTAACTTTCGGCCTTAAATGTTTGAAGGTCTTTAGTGTCCATCTTCATTTTTTTTCTCATACAGATAAACCACTTTTAAGAAAAGCTGCTTATTTTAAAACCACTTTAAAACCACTTCAGAGGGAGAAGTCAGTTCTCTTTTACTCCTGTCAAGACTCTGTCAACTTAACAGGAAGGTGTACTCATAAACAATTGCGCCATGGGATTAGCTGAATTTGTTGAGGGCTATTGTCAGAAGGAAAACAGGGAGTCTCTACTTTCTCAGCTTCTAGCCAGCAGCTAAGACAAACCCCTGGATCCTGCAGGTACCTTTAAAATAATTGGCCAAAAACGGCTGCCGAATATAGGCTGTCAGCTCCTAAAATTGCGTTGAATTTTGTTTATTTTTTTTCTAGCCACAGCAGACACTTGCCCTACCATCCCAGTAAAGTTGACTGCCACTTGCCTTCAGATTTCATGTAAAGTAATAAACAATTTCTTTTTGTTTCATTCAAAGTGCTAGGTAAGATTTAGTTGCTTTGGCTCACCTGTTGGTTTATAGCGCTTTGTTGTTGCATCCTTGAAATTGCAGCCATCAGAGGAAGGCGCAATACTGACCAACCACAGCAGGTTTACTACACACACATTTGCTGCAATACGTAGGCCTCCAATGTTCACAGGTGTCACTCAAATTCACAGAATGAGAAGAGTCATGAGAGACTATAACATGAAGTAAAATTTTCTTCACTTTTCTCAACAAGACAGGAACTCAGGCTTTCAACTTTAAATAGCTAATGCTTCTATCCCTCATTACATTTAGAACATTGTTTTTTTCTAAAATTAAGAAACACGGTTGGCAGTTTGCAATTGCAGGTAAGCAGATTCAGGCAGAGAGAAGCAGACATGGTCCCACTAGCCCATTAGGCTGGTCTTTGGAGATGGATACCAGTCACAGGGATGGGAAAGAGATGAGACTGGTTAGAGGAAGAAATGGCCATGAGGAAATTTAAGTGGAAGCCTGAAATAAGCTTGGATCCCATTCAAAATGCATGACGACACTTCAGGGCTAGTCTGAGTAGAAGAATATGTCCGGGTGCTCCTTTCCTAGCTTTTTCCCATGAAGAGGATATAACATAACCTCTTGTGCAATCTGTTCAGCTCGGGTGACATCAAAGAGAAGAGACAGCAGGAGGTTGTGTATTAATAATTCAGCAGATCTTACAGGAAAAGCAGGCACACAGGTAAAGCTTGCTTTCCTCAGTGCCCCTAAGCTGGCATCTTCCCTTGTGTTTGTCCATCTAAATGACTTGTGTTCAGATTTCTTTCATTTTCCTTTTTCTACATTCAGTTCTCATTTATTCCATCCCATATCAGTTAAGTGTTATGGCTTTTGCTGCTGCTGCTACTCTTTATAAATAAGAGCATGAAGAATCTTTCTTACATGAACTCAGGTAGGGCGATTAATAGGGAAGGATGGTCCTAGTGGGCAGCAGTCAGTGAGGGCAGAATCCCTTGAAGTCATCAGAGACCTGGCAGATGTGCTCCTAGAGCCTTATAATACTGGGAGACAGTGAGGACCCAGGCTCATTGCTGGGGATTATACCGTAAGCTTCAATACTGTTAAAATTAAGGAGTGTTAAAATTATTCCTTTGAACTCTACAAATTCATGGAATCAGAAGCCTCAAAACCCCGCTTATCCCACCAGAATTCCTGTGAATGCCTGTTTTCTCTAGGAATTCCTTCCAGATCACATTGAAATGCGATGTGTTCAATAGCCAGGACAAGTGTAGCTCAAGGGTTATAGGCGTAGGATAGGAGCCACACTGGGCAGCAGAGTCACAGACCAGCATCTCAGGTTGCAATGTGAGGATAAGCTCTGAGTGAGAGTCCAACATTGGCTCTTCTAAGCATTAGAGCAACTGACCAGCAAGTCTGTCATGTGAGTGTCAGTGTAGAACACAGTTATGTTAAAAGGGAACATTGCCAAGGAAAAACTAGGAGCCTAGGTTTCAAAGGCCTGCATAAGCAAGGATTGGGTAAGTGAAAAGAGGGCCCATGACACAATTAGGCTGTGTACGAGAGAAAGTGAAAAGAGGCAATGTCCTTGGCCATGTGAAGGCTCTATGGCCCAGGGTAGGGTAATGCCAGGAAGCTTTAGAGGGTGGGTTGGTGAGCAGGGGGGGTGGGGAGGAAATAGGAGGTTTTTTGGAAGGGAAGCTAGGAAAAGGGACAACATTTGAAATGTAAATAAAGAAAATATTTAATCAAAAAAAATAGAAACGCAGGTCGTACCATATCATATCTAATCAAAATAAAACCTTTAATCAGAAAGAAAAAAAAGAAAAAAAGAAAAGAGGCATAGGTGGCTTCATGGATACAACTTCGGTCATTCCTTCAAAGACTCAAGCAATACAAACATTGGCTCATTTTCCCCATCTCCCTGCCCTTTCAAGGAGTTATTTGTTGTTCCATGTGGCCACTCTTGTATACGCAGGTATTAGGAGTATTTGGTTCATTTTCATGTAGGCAGAGAACCTTTTTAGTCACTCGAGTAAGCTGTAAAGAAGGTTAGAAAGAGTGCTTCCAGGCACTTTGACGCATATATGCATTGCAGGTCAGGGGTATCATAAGCAAGCAAGCCACAGATGTGTGATCTCTTCTTACACTAATTATGACTGCCTTCCAAGGGTTTCTGAGAAGATCATTGTTCTGTGGAATGAGTCCACATTCTGGCTTCATTTTCTTAATGTCTTGACTGTAGCAGATTCTGCCCAGATGCTTCAAGATGATCAGAGCCTCAGAGCCTCGTTCTCCGAAGTGGTCTTGAATATTCTCTTTTTCCCTCCCATTGCACAGGTTATGCTTGCAGGAAAAGTAGAGCAGAATGATGCCCTTCTAGGTCACTTATAGAACCCATTAATTAGGGCCATTTGTGAGCATTCCAGGTTGAGCTTATGTTTCTCATTCAGCCACTGGCTTCTGTCAGTGTCCTCCAATGGTGTCTTGTGTCTTCCTTCTCTTCAAGGTGTGAATCTATGTATTACATGAACAGGCAGCCAGCAAATTTGCCAGGAACCCTGTGCCATGGGCATTGTGTTGATGTCATAGTCAGTGGCTATGAGATCTGAGTGCTGACTTTCTCCTGATTTCTTATACAAGCTGGCTATGAATGGGCTGGTATGGCCCTGCGCATCTCAGAATGTATTTCTACCTAACAATTTCCACTCAGTCCCTGATAGTCTCACATTCTGAAATCAAATTGCTTAGCTAGGAGTCATCCTAAGGCTGGAAAAGGCCAGGTTAAGTGTACACATCTGGATGATGATGCTTAGTATCAAAATCAAAAGTGCATAGATTATGATGGGTTACTAAGCCAAGTGGAGGATTCTAGAGCAAAAAATAACAGAAATTCAAGCTATCTTTTAATGACATATCATATAGGTTCACAAACTAAGGAAAGTCAGCAGACTTTTCTACAGGAATTCATATATAAATGCAAGAAGAAGTGATCTTTTAAATCTTTTACATTTTATTTCATGTCCAATAATATATAGCCTTAAAGGCATGGCATAAATGAATAATGGACCCATTTTTGGGACAGCATCACTACTGCACAAATGGGAGGACATAAGACTGTGAGATGTTAATAATAGAAGTCAGCTTTCCAGTATTGGTATTGGAAACTTGCTACTTTAAACTGCTTGTTAGTGCTTTTACTAAGTTGTTGATCTAAATATACATTTCCATTGCTTCTGAATTGTACTGATTTGTATGTATACCCAAATCACAAATGTTTTGTGATAATAAATGTTTATTCATCCAAAGCATACAGTAGTCTTATTCTTAAATGTATATAGTGTTGTAATTTATTTGGCCACACTTTGTTCTTTGTCTTTGAATGTCAGAATGTGACTAATTTTTTATAAAATCTTTATTGTTAAGTAGACTTATCCTTTATATTAATTTGTTGTATATTTTGGGGGAACATTTGTACTTGGAAACAGACTTTATAGTAATGAGTTCACTGATAGCAACTATATTTAATAAAATAAATTATTACAAAGACACATCTCTTTAAAATTTAATTTTCTACCACTGTGAAGAATTAGTTGAGATTAATAGGATGTAGTGGCTTTTCACCCTGGTGATGCCACCTTTGATTTCCTGCCATTAGGTAGCAATATTCATGTTCCTAACTGCTTATTAGAATTTTAGTGTTTGCAATAAAAGTGTCACTAAATACATCTATTAAATTTTCTTTGTTAAATTCCTTCATTAGCTCCACATTGAGGAAGCATAATATTTATGCATGTTTAATAATTTGGCTAACTTTTATCACATTTTCTTGAAGAATTAAAGTCTTGAAATTTTATAACAAGAGCTAGTAAATAGGAAATATAAATAACTGCTTGTTAAATAATAGGTAATACTTCAATTTCAGTCCTAATGATCCCTTTTCAATTGGATATTTAAAAGCAATCCATTTAAAATCTTAGTTGTTAGACAATTATAAATTAGTGGAAAGTCTATACTATATAAATATCTTTAATTAAAAAAAGTTTCATTATTTCTCCAGGTGTATGATATGATCATAAGAAGTCTGTTTAAAGACAACTATTTTAAGTCTAAAATTTTGTAATTAGGATCTCATTGTTATCTGCTCAAAAATAGTTTTATCAATGTTACTGAAGATGTTGGAGAAGAATAACCTAATTATTCTGAGAATTAATTCTCTGATTTGAAAAAAATGTATTGTTTCCAAGATTTAGAGTAAGGAGTGTGGGAGTTGGTGTTGAAAGCTGTCCTGTTTATTCTAAATTACATACTGCTTATAATGCAATATTATCCTTTGTATTATTCTCATAATTTTATTTCTCTAAATATGAAACAATTGCTAGCTTCCAACATTGTAGACTTGCAGAAATAGAAGACAAATTCAGCATTTTAAAAAATTCAAATGAAGTTTTTACTCTGTGTTTTATAAATAATTCTCCTTAGTTATATAATTCTTATCTGAAGTTATAACAATGTTTCCAGTTATTTTTTTCTACATACATTTGCAGTTTTTAGCTGTAATGCTTGTTACTGACTTCTCACTGTTTATTCTAGTGAACTCTCAGAAGTATGAATATCATATCTCATGTATTAGGCAACTGAGCCTTGGGAGCATTGAAAAAAAATCATACATGAAATCAAAGTCAGTTATTTGAGATTCAAATCGCTTCTGTTGTTCATGAGTGTGTATGTTATTTGCCTAACTTATTTAAAGTAATTTTTTAAATTTCATGAATGTGTATGCCTCTATTAGTTTACATTTACCATATATGTACAGGTACCAGTGAGAGCCAGAAAAGGTAAACTGATGCACTGGAGCTACATTTTCAGTTGGTTGTGAACCACCTGATGTGGGTGCTCAGAAGTAATCTTGGGTTCTCTCTAGGAGCAGTAAATACTCTTAATTGCTTAGCAACCATTTCAGGATAATGGTCAACATGCCAGGCTTTAAAACAGAATCTGTAGAGATGACTGCTTGACTATTATTTGTATATTTCCTCTATGCATCTTCTTCAGTTGTTTTCTTTCTTTTGTGTTTGTTTGTTTGTCTGTTTTCCAAAGACAGCACATAAAATAAACAAACAGAAGCTAAACCTCACAGAAAATAACAAAATTGAAGCAGAATTTAAGCCCAACAGGACATCTAAGACTTCAACAAGCTCTTCTGCATTTGACAATGACTAAAATAAGTGGTCATATCCATGGTTCAACAGACAACTGGTATATAGAGAATACAGTTCTGGATACCAATTCCACATATTTTCCAAAGTAGCCAACATTACTGTGCATTTGGTATGTGTCAGCCACTGTGGCAGGCTGTTATTGTGGAGGTAATTGAATTCCTCTGACCTAGATGAGAAGACCAGAGTGTAAATGTGCTCCTGATTCACATTAGCACAAGCCATGTCAGAGATCTGAACCTAGCTGTAGATTGGTTTACCCACAGAATTAAAGAGTTCAGTCATATTTGAATAGGTTAGCTCTTCATGAAGTAGTCTAAGGTTCTATTGATTGGTGCTTTTGTTTTTATAGGATTGAACTCTGTAACATTTTTTTTTTACTTCAACTTCTTGCTCAGAAAGACTAGTGCAATTGACCATTTTCTTGCTAGTGAGGTTCAGTAAAGAAGGTACAAAGAACTGAGGACCATCCAGTCAATACTTGTCCAAAAATTGGTTCTACTGAATCACATAGTGGTGGTTTTCTTGGATACTTGGCATACTTAGCAAATAATTTCCTTGATACCAATTGTACAATGAAATTAAGGATGGGAAGAAAAAATATTTTCCATGAACTAATGAAGTATCTGGCTTTCTCCTTTTTTTTAAGAAAAGAGAAAATATCAGGGAAAAGGATGGTGATAAAACTACAGTGAGAAAGCTGAATTTAGTCTATTTGCTTACATTGACAAAAAAATAAGATAGAAATAAAATATAAAAATAGCATGACAGGGACTAAAAGGATGGGTTATTCGTTATAGAGGACAAATATTTGATTCCTAGCACTCAAGTGGCAGATCATAATTTTCTATTTCCTTTGGGTTACTGTCTGCCTAGTCATTGCAATCCAAGAACAGATTTATATTTTATGATGCCAGCATGGTAGTACCATGAAGTCATGTAAACTAGACTTGTGTGGAATTCAGAGTACAGCTTAATGAGGAAAATATGTTTGACCCTGAGTATGGCAAATAAAATTTACTTACAGATTTAAGCAAATTTATTGCCTTCTAAATCATGCCTTTGGTATTTTAGTATCTTCTGAATACTCCTATTTAGGGAATCCTGATACTTACATATCTTGAGCTTACTTTTAATAATAAACACACCTATTGGCATTCTGCACACTAGAGGGGACAGACTACAGGTACAAAGCAGTATGTTCTTGTTTCTTGCCTCACCAAATAGGAAACAACCTGCTACTCTGTATGCTATTATGAACAAATCACTTCCTTTTTTGTTTTTTGTTTAGTTGTTGTTTTTAGCTTTTAGTTTTTTGAGACAGGGTTCAAATCACTTCCTCTTTCTCTTTCAGAATAATAAAAATATTAGGACAATGAAAAACTATCTGGGATACTGATAGTTGTGCACAGTTAAGTTTGATTTGGAAGTCAGCAACCTTTACATAGACACCATCTTAGAGAATTATCAATTACTCTAAAGTTCAATTTTAATAAAATAATGGATGAAGGTCACATTGTATTGAAGAAATCAACAAACAAAACCACACAACATAAGGCTTAAAGTAACTCATTTGGTGATTTTCAGGACCAAATACTATGCCACTCACTCTAAAGGTTGACATTTGCAGAGTATTTTTCCTAATTATGTAAGAGTAAATTGATAGCTTCAAATGCACCCTATTACTTAGGATGGCTGGATAGTTAATAGTATGGTCAAATTTCTAAAACTAATCAGACTGGTTTCAAGTCCCAGTTTTTAATTACCACTAATGTAGCTTTCTGTAGGAAGAAATTGTTTCTAGGAAGGATTATAGATTCTCCATAGCTGAAAGTAAGATGATATAGTACAAACATATAAGTGATATTTTGTATTTTCTTCTGGACTACAACAGTGAATAATGGTGGTCTGGTCTGAGTTTACTGCTTGAAATAAAAGAATATCTACTTTGGTTTTTCAGATGGAGAAAATTGATTTTTACCTCCCAAACTGTCAGAATGTTTGACTTAATGGAATTGGTGCTTTGTGGGCTTTTCATGATCATGTCATTTTATTGCAAGATAATTAAAAATAATAATCTCTTTATATGCCTCTATGTTCAAAACTGGCTCAGAAATTCGAATAAAATGAAGTTTTTCAATTCCTGTAACCTGTTCATTCAGTTCACCCTATGGTCATATCATGATTCTGTACAAAATGTTTGAAATCAAATATATGGCTACAAAATTTTTCTATAAAATACATATTAAGGGGCATTCAAGGAATTGTTTGAGGGAGGGAAACTGTTTTTCTTAATTATGTAAAGGGTATTTTCAGCTGTTTGAGTAGGGTTACCTCACATGGTTCAAGCTTCCATCCATAGGAGGCATTTTAGATTTAAGACTACCAAAGTGGATGGAACATATCAGAGGTCTGGAATTTTGCTCAGTAATGGATAGGCTGAAAGAATTGATAGAATATGTTGAAGATTTCCATGGCACCTAGAATATAAGAATAAAACAAGTCCATCAAAAATGAACGGGGCAATGGCTAGAAAGATCTGTGTGTAAAAGCTTTTGCTGCCAAACCTGATGACTTGAGTTCAACTCCCAGACTTACATGTTGAAAAGAGAGGTCTGACTTTTACAACTTCTACCTTTGATCTTCATATCACAAAGTGAAGGCAATAGAATTTAAAAACAAGACTATGTCCTATCTAGGCATTGTCTATGGACTGTTTCCTTGCTGTGTGTAGGAAAACCTGAAGGAATCTGAAGACAGACAGAGGACAGGAGAAGAAAAGGCAAATTTGAGAGGCTCAAATGCTAGAATGAGCAACACCCATGAATGGTAATTTAAACATACTTATGTATGTTTAAGCTCTTGAAGGATGTAGAAACAGGGAGAATCTGTGTCATCTGTCAAGTACTTGCAGTTTCTGGGAAATATTTTGATGCAGACGTATTAACTTCCTTATAATATTGTACAACTCAGCACACAAACTTATCAACAAATGATGTTGATAGTAAAAATAAAGCAAAAATGGTTGGTAATGCCAATCCATGGAAGTTAACAAACTCTAAGACTGTGTTTTATATCATTAGGAAACTTTTACTTCAATGTGGAGGTTTATAAATCCCCTAAATTATAAGAAACACCTTTCCCAGGGAAATAGCAATGTGTCCATCTAGACACAAGAGTTAATATTGGCATGCACTGAAACCCTGCAAAATTGTATCATCAAAATTCTTTAAAGACTAATATTTTATCCTGAAGGTCAAACTTAAGCCTAGTCAGTGTACTGAAGATTCTATGTAGTCTTTCTGGAAGCTAAATTCTAACTCCACCATCCACAGTACTTGGGATTATGGACCAATCCCTGAGCTTCTCTTGAGATATACTTCTAAATTTTGAGAAATTACTGAGAATGGATCTTATATGAAAATCTCAAAAGCACAATGGAGTAAAGTAAGAGATGAGAGGGGGGCTGGAGAACTTATGTCCATGTGTTCTTTACATTTCTCAGGTATGTTTATTAAATTTGATTGTTTCCTTTTCTGATTCTTAATAAAAAATATGATACACTGCATATGTAATTTGCAAATAAAATTTGAAATTTTGCTGCCAGTTTAAAATCTTAATTTCAACTGAGCTTCCACCTAGCATCCTCCACCTGCCAATATGATATCACTTTGCAACAATTAATGACACCTTATGACAAATACAACATCTTCCCCTTAGATAGATGTAACTCCTTTATTACTGTGGGCATATTGTTATTATAGTGTCTTAGAAAAATTTCCTGAATTGAAAGATCATTCTTCTCTGGATCTAACAGAGTAGAACATATCCTAGTCCTGTAGAAAGTAGGTCAGGAGTAAATATGTTAGGTATACAGATTTCCAATGGGCTAGAAATTAAGGTTGATTTATCTAAGATTGAATTATATTTTTACAAAGGCTCCCAAGTGCCCCTAGAGCCCAGAACAGTGAGTGATGACCTTAATAAATTCTATGAAATGAATGGTTCTTATTGGCTGAGAGCCTATGTACAGTAAAGTTGGTAATTCTTGTCAAAAATAACCAAGATTAGCAATTTAAGTATTTTATGTAAAGTTTCAAGGTACTATAAATTGATGTGATTGGCTTTCACAGTTCACTATCCAGTTGAGGTCCTGGTTTTGTGATGGTAGTTAACTTAAATTTCATAATTTTATTTCCTGATTAATTTGTCCCATGTCAAATACATCAGTGGTGAAATGGTCAAGTGTTAGAGAAAGGAATTGTGGAAGACTTTTGGAAGTCTAACTAGAATCAAATGGGAGTTATATGAGTAGATGCCCTATCTTGAGTATCCATTAAAGAGTACAGACAAATATGCAGCAAGGAATACTTAAATACAGCATGAGAAATGACAAGAATTCTCAAAGTTAATGTTCAAAATGAACACTGTATACTGTGAAAGAGAGATAAATCTGTATTACATGAATATTAGTGATATGTGTATACTTGTATTTCTCACATACAGAATCCTGTGCTTTGTGTGCTGATTTTGATATAATATTATCTTCTGAAAATATTTCAGTGAGGGTGGGAGAAAGGAACATTAGACTATCACATTAACCTCTTCAACAAAAAGGACTCCAATCTTTAAACAGAAGGAGGATATGAATGCTCTACAAACTGCTTCCCTTCTGGCAGGTTTTTGTATGAAAAAATTTTCAATTTCCATTTACATGGCAGCATGAGTACAAGTTATATTCCAATGAATTTACTCAGATAAACACAATAGGTTTTCTTTTAAAATAAGCCTTTACTGAATATATCAACAAGGTACTGTATAGTGTAGAGTGAAGTTTGTAGTTAACAAAGTGTGCAACATGGTAGGTCTCCGAGGATGCATGACACAGAATCTTCCAGCCCCTTGCAGTTCCTTGTCAGAGAAACACTAAACACAAATGAGAATTAAATCAACACAGGATTCAAACAGTAACAGATCATCCAAGTTACCAGTTCAGAAATATTATCCTAGGAGGGTCTACAGTGGTGGTGCCTCATTTTGCCAGGATTGGTTACAAATCTCACATCCCACAGACACCTTTACAAACACTCCAATGATTGTGTATGCATGGATTTGCATGTTTTATATTAATTTTAAAATGCCTGTTGCAATGGCCTTGGTTTGTGCTCTTCTGGTGGATGTGCAGCTAGAAAACCAAAGACTATAACAAAACAGTCTGGTTTGCTAAAACAGTATCATACTGTGTACAAAACTTTCCCCCCACAATCAGTGAAAAGCATCCCTGTTGCCAACAATTCCTTCAATCCCACTGATGAAACTGGAAAGGGGTGTAGAGACAGTTTCCTTCCTTTTTTTTCACTTTAACTTTTAAAACAGCAAAGTTTGACAAGACTAAGAATTGTGTAAATACTATTTTTTGTGTTGGGCACTCTCCTGTTTTGCTTTCCCATTCAGTTGGGAAAAAAAGCAAGTTTTGAGCTGATATGTTATCCTCAAGTTCTAAAGCAACATCTACTATGCTCTTTTAATAGGCCAGAGATAAATGCTATAAACAAATACATCAATGGAAATTAACCACTTCACTGTTCAAAGCTGCATGGGCTGCTGCAGCTGAAGTAGGCTGATCCAGTGTGGCACCTGCCTCTGAATAAAACAATGCTGCCTTGTGTTTGGAATAGATGCCTCCCTCACATGAAGAGCTAAGTTTTCACAAGGGGAGAAGGAAGTTCTGGCTGTGTGCCATGCCTAAGACCACTATGACCTCCATTGTTAAAAAAAGCAAAGGTGTGATATTAGCTATGCCATTAATACATTTTTATCAAAAAGTTGATATTACAGATTTTGTTTTTACTCTTGAGAGAAAGTGTCTAATATTGTATCAACAAACATCTGGAAAATTACAAATAGCATTATTTCTCACAAGGGAGGACTTTTTCCACATATATCATAATTAAGCAGGGAACACTCTTGTCATGTCTGTCTGTAATTGACCCATGTGTTGTACTACCTGTCCAATGCATGTGGCAGTGTTTAAGTGAAACCCAGGACCTCCCCAGTGTCCAATGCATCTGCACTAGCAAAAAGGTATTAGTGACCACCTTCTGTTTAGCTACCAATACCATCTGTATGACCATGCTTTTCTTTGCCTTTTGCAATGTCCTCTGTGCAAGTAAAGTTACTGTGCAGACAAGGGATAGATAATATATGAGATCAACTCAACTTTGACTCTTGACTAATTATCTCAATATAAATAATGACGAGGCTAAGAGAGGACCAAAATCAGAGGAGTTGTAACTACGGAATGCAGTCTCTTGATTAAAGATGACAGCGAAAATGTTGTCCAGTAAGGACTGCGGGCCATTTGTTTTTCAAATTTTCATATGCTAATATAGATTCCATGAGGTGATTTCTAAACTGATGTAGGCAAGTCCCTCAGGCACAGTACTATGGATAGGCGTCTGATTTTCATGGTAGATGTCCTTCCCATGTTGTTCATGAGATCAAAATAAAGACTCTTTTTTCAGAAATACCTTCTACCAGAGCCATTTTGAGAGCACCCTAATCATGTCACATGACTGGCCCTCCCCAGTACCACTTTGGCTCCCAATAGTGGTGTGGATGCCATACAATACTGCCGGCATCTCTCTATTCTTGTTCCTCTTGGGAAAAAGAAAAGACATTTCCACAGTCCCAGTGCCACAGAGATTTAAATATACAATACCCAGAGACAAGAATAATTTTCTTATTATATAACAAAATAAGATCCTCATAATAATCAAAGTACCATTATATTTTTCAGCACACAGTTTTACCTACAAAGTGAGAGGCAAGAGGACATTGAAAGGGAAACATCCAACTAACACACAGAGCCCCAGGTTACTGTCCTGGTTTTCGATGATGTAATGCGACACTGATCACTATTCCAGATGGTCTTGTCCCTTTACTGTGTGAACCTGCTTTTACAGAAACCAACAGCCCAAACCCTTGAGCCAATAGACTAAAGTGGAAACCCTAGTCATTTTAGAATTAATTAAATTAATTCATAACTATGTTCAGGTCTACTGACTGCACAGTTTTAATGCTTGTGTCTACAACATTATCACTGCAGTTATATTTTTCTGCCTATTCTGAGGGATGAGGGAGATTAAAACATATGTTGGGGTATATTATTAAAGAAAATAAAGCTCTCACTATAAAGAAAAGCTTGCATAGCATTGTATACCTAAATCTTACAAGAAGACACATCACAGTTTTATTTTGCTTAGAGAGAGAAAGGAGAGAGAGAGAGGAGAGGGGGGAGACAGAGAGAGAGAGAGAGAGAGAGAGAGAGAGAGAGAGAGAGAGAGAAGAGTATGACGTTGATTTCATGAGTCCCTAAAGTGGAGTATGATTTTAAAGGAGCAGAGAATGAAATGCCTAAAAGAGGCGTTGAAAAAAAAATCCCCAAGGGTGTATTTCTTTAGACAGTACATGTGGTCTATAGCCCTTCTACACCTATGTGATGGGAGGAATTAAGATAAATTATGCATGTTTCCTGAAAATGGACTTGCTTCAAAAAAATATCTAGCATCAACCATGTATATAGCTCTCTTCTACCATGCCCTCTGCTTTTGGCCCTTGTCTGCCATTGGGAAAACTTTCATTTTCTGAGTTATTTGTTTTCATGGGTAGTCTTTTTCCACAGGGTTAATTATCATTCTGTAATTACCAAATTAGAGGGGGGCCCACAATCTAAAAGAAATAAATGGAATTTCCATGTTGAACAGGGGCAAAGTTAATTCAAAATGAAAGTATAGTATTGCTTTTAACAATACGCATTGTTGTTGGCCAGCTTGGGTGCCTTCACAGAATCATTGGCAAGGAATGATAATATGGATTTTAATATTCAAAAATACACCAAGAATATTTTGTGCAACCAAAATTTGCATCCATATTTTTCTTTGAAATACCCAGTAGGGGGCAGGAGGCAAAGGTGGCATATACAACTTAATTACAAAAAATATATGCAAGGTGATCGGAAGACAAGAATTTGAGGGAGAATATAGGTATTAATTCAAGCTATTTCAACATGATACTAACAAAGTCCATTGACACAGTGAAAGTGAACTGCCAATATTTTGTCTAAATGTCATTAGTACTTTTTAAATCAACATATTACCGTAATAGAGTCTGAACACTGATCCTTTGTTGGTCTAAATATCATGTTGATATAGTCTCAGTGAATATACCCAAATAATTTTCATTATCAAAAATAATTGCATTCAATATAATTCTTCCCATTATTTTTATTAGCCTCTTCTAAAAAATTATTCTAGAATATAACTCTGTTGGATAGGTTTCAACCTGACATGTGATTTGAACAGTGACAGTTTTAAGGGGAATTTTCTTGCTAGAACTGATCATACTGGTCCCTGAAGACAACGAGAATGAGAGTCAGGTTTCCAATCTGTTATCACATAAGGCCAGGGAAGCCTGAAGAGTGATTTTCAAGTTCACAGTCAGAAAGCCAACCATGGGGCTTTAAGGACATTTCAAATCGCTCAGTGTCCTTGATTTGGTCAAATAGGCCTAACTTATCTCATGGGAACTGGCTTCCTCATGATGTTCTATTTCCTGCACTCAGTCAAACTGGAGTAACTACCTCAATTATTATATTATAGATTTTTTTCCACAAAGTGTGCCTTCCAGGAGGTATAGAAAACATAGAAATAACTAGGCCGTTCTTTCTTTACTCAAAGTATCCCTCTTACTCTGATGAGACCATCTGACATTATCCTTTCATATGACTATCAGCTCTAGAAAAGGAATTTATTCTGACAGCCTCAACAGCGAAGTGGTTAATATGCATCTTAAGGATGATTCACTCATTCTTCTGCCTTGGCATTGGGTTCTCATTGTACAACCCCGTACAGTACTTCAGCAACAATTTTTTTTTTTAATTTTAAAAAGCAAAGAGTTACAAAACTGTTTGTAATTAACTTGAAATAGAAAAGATAGCACTTTTTTTTTTAAATCCCATTATATAGTACACCGTATAAATTACAGAGTATTCAAATGCACAAATGCATCTGGGTAACATTTATCAAATGTAATTTGCGTGTCTTTTTGTGCACACATATGTGTGTTCTTGAGAGTTTGGTTGTCCACTTTTCTAACACTGGACCTCTAGGCTGTTACGTATGGCAATGCTCCAGGTCTGGCACACTGCTGTTGCAGTATCTCATGTTGTTGGGGATGTGGCAGTCTGTGTAATTAATGCCCCCATTTGGGGTATAAATGGGCTGCAGTCTGAAATCTCCTTTAAGGAGCTGATCGTTATTTAAGGAGACGATCTGAAAACTTGTTTCTGTCATCTCCAAGATGGAGTTGTCTTTTTTGGTACCTGCTTCACAATAGTCATCTTTCCGTCTGCCCCTGTTGTATTTCCACTTCTGGGAGGTGTAGCGTCCCTTTTTGTGCATGTGCCAGCAAAAGACGCTGAGCAAGACCACGAGCACAAAAATCACTGCACCCCCAATCAAGCCTGCAAGCAGAAAAGGGGAGCCCATGCTGTGGGAAGTCGTCTGCTCGTGGCTGGAAGCAGTGTTGCTGCCGTTGTTCAAATAAGAGGCGTGTGTGGTAGCCTCAGAACAGATGGTCTCTTCCACTGTGCGGTAGTTGAATGCATCCAGTGGCACTAAACAAATCCTATACGTGGATCTGGGCTCTAAATTAACCAAGCTCAGGTGTTGCTTCTCACCGCTGACAATTCGTTCCTGAACAATGCCCCCTACGAGACTGTGGCCCATTTTCACCCATGTCAGTTTGTATGCCATCACAGTAAAGAGAGACAGCCAGCTGACTTGAATCGAAGTATCATTAACAAAGTGGATGGAAAGTTGGATCCTTTCAGAAATAGGTGGGGTCACTCTTTCTCTGCCATCCCAGTCAGGAATGGTGGGAAGTTTCGATGGGGTAGGAGCTGGAGGCACAGAGCCTCGGCTGGGGCTTGGAACAGAGAGAGTAGGAGACTGAGTTGTTGGAGAAACAGTACTTGGAGCTGGGGTAAAGATAGGTAGGCCAGGAGTCGTGGTGGGACAAGACAAAAGATTCATATTCAACTCCCTGACAGCCATTCCCCGGACTTGCTCAGGACCTTGGCACATGAAACCACGTACGTTGAGAGAAGATGGGATATGTTTGAGCCATTCTGTGACCCATTTAATGCTGCAGTCACAAAACCAAGGGTTATTCCGAGCAGTGAGTTGTTTCAGGTTGGAGAGATGATCGAAGACTCCTTGAGTTAACATTCGTAGCTGGTTGTTGGATATATCTAGCCTTTCCAGCTTACGGAGGTTTGCGAAGGCTGTCAATGGGATATGGTTTATCTGGTTATCCTGCAAGTAGAGCCTGATGAGATGAGTACCAGGGAGGTCCGGAGGTGGGTGGGAGAGCGAGTTCCGGACTATGGAAAATTCCTTGAGCTTGGTGAGATGGCTGAAGGTACCCTCAGCAATGCCCTTGTTGGTCAGGAGATTCCCATCCACGATCAGACGCTCCAAGCTTGTGAGGTTCTGAAAAGCCATGTCTGATATGACAGCGATTCGGTTTTCATCCACTCTCAGCTCTTGCAAGTCTACAGGAAGCCCAACAGGCACGCTACTCAGGTGATTCTTTGATAAAAACAACAGTTTGAGGCTGATCGCCTCCCGGAATGCTCCGTCTTCTACTCCCACTGTAGATATGGAGTTGTCATCGAGGTGGAGTTCTTCTAGCTTGAGGAGCTGAGCAAGAGCAGCCCGCGAGATGGTCTGAATGTTGTTTTCCTGCAGATGGAGAACTCTGACATTCTTGGGAAGGTTCATGGGGAACTCATCTAGTTGGTTGCCGTAAAGGTAGACCGTGTGCACTGACTGTACATTGTGCAGCTCTGCAGGAAATCCAGCATTATTAATTTGGTTGTTGTGGAGGTAGAGTACGGTTACGCCCTCCGGGATCCCAAGAGGCACTGAGGTCAAGCTTCTCTCGTTACAGTAGACAAAGTTCCTGTCACAGCGGCATACACTAGGGCAGGCCAGGAGTTTTGACACTTGTAAGTAGAGTCCCAGGGAAATGATGAGCCAAAATTTTAGGAAAAGAGCCCCATGGCTGGGCCACTTTGTAGTCTGTAGGCCCATTTCTGAAGGACAGAAATAAAATGCAATATGATAGGGGAAAATAAATCAAAAAACAAAAGCACAACAAACAATAGCAAAAACCAGAAAGCAAAATCAAAATGACTGGACTATAGTTCTGTCAAAGTCTAGAACTTCTGTCAGAGGAAATGATCCGAGGGAAGATGGTCAATCTTTCTGATGTTTTCAGTCTGATTTGCCTAGGTTGCCCTCGTGCAGTGGTCTTCCATGTGCAAAAACAACTCAACAGGAAGAATTTTCGACACAAGCAAAACGTGATGCCAAGTACTGTTAAGAGAAGTCCAGCCAGGCAGACAAATCTTCTTTCTTCTATAGTAAGTCAGGCCAATGTAGAGCAGCCTAGGAGTTCCTTGGTTATGCAGAGTCTATAATCTGTCATAGAAAAGAAAACATAAGAGTCAGTAAGTGTAGTAATAGAAGTATTTGCTACATCTAAGTCCTAGAGCAGAACTCTGACTGGGACTAAGTAAAAGGAGCCAGGTTGGCATGAGGTGGCACTTTAAGTGACAACAGTTTAATTTGAAAGATATTTAAGAAATAAATGATTATTGTACAAAATCTTCCAAAGGAGATGGGACTGTTAGAGTTTGCACAAATCCTAGGGAAATTTTATACCTCAATCAGTATTTTCAGATCTCTATCTGCATATACAGATGGACGAGTGCAAGGGACACACTGTTGGATACATGGTGTCTGTCAGGGGAGATTAGTTGAAAGCTCTACTGTTTTAGATGGCCATCGGAAAATGACAGGAAGTCCTGCAGAATTATCAATTTTACAAATGCAAAAGGGGTACTAAGCCATTTGAAAATGTGTCTTTCTTAAGAAATTCTCACAAAGGAATTGTATTGCTGAGTATAATTACCATGTAATATTTTAGAGATGGTAGGAGAACTGAAAATCTGTTAGTTTCTATCTCCTGCAAAATATATTTTCAAATTCCTGTACAATTAGTGTTTGTGATTAATGGAGAATTGCAGAGAATGCACGATAAAGGTCAGGAGGAAAGGTAAGCAGAGAGTAAGGGTACCCTAAGACAAGTCATTCCTTCACTTTTTCCTACTAATGTGTGCGCGCGCGCGCGTGCGCGCGTGTGCGCGCGCACACACACACACACACACACACACACACACACACACACACACACACACGGAAAACTGTTCCCCTTTGTGATAGGTAACATCATGACTACATACAACAAGCATCACTAAAAATATCACACATATTTTTCCTCTGATACCCAGAAGAAACATAACTCAAGAAGGAGGGCAAAGAAATCTCTTTTCTACCTGCTCCACCCCTTTTCCTCTGTAGAATAGCTTAAACTTGCTACCCAGGAGACTGACCAAACAGCAGTCACCAGGTAAATTTCTACTTAGACATTCCCTCCCTTAGAATGTCTGGGTATAAAAGAGATAGGCCATTGTGATTGTCCTATGTGTTGCCAAACACAAAAATGAGAATGAGTTCTGTTTCAATGTGACCTCCTTCTAGTGGGGGAGCACTTTCTTGCCTTTACAGAAGGACTTTTACCAAGTTTTGGAAGAAGAGAGGCTGCAATTAAGGCAGTAAATGTAATCCAAGGATAGGATTCGTGCCTTCTTTGCTCCACAATGTGTTCCATCTGTTTTTAGATAGAGAGGGAAAGAAGTTAATTGAAAGGTGCCAGATTTGATTTCCCTGCAAAGTAAGCTAACATGACAGGACATGGCTGACTGCAAGGCTCTCAATTCTCACCAACAGGGAGATTAGAACAACATGTATCCACAGCAAAGAGGCTCTGCTTGAAACTATTTCCTTAGCTATCTTTAGACTTAAAATTTACAATTTGAAAATAAAATGGAGTACTCTCAGTGTTATTTAAGTGTCAAAGATAGTATACACTTATTCTGTAATTTCAATGCAGAAAACAAAATTTAAAAAAAAAAACGAACAAACAAAAAAGACATCAAAAAAGCCTCAGAACACCAACTTATTAGAACTTTATAATACATAATTAATTGTTAGAACTTAAAACTTCTTGGACCCTTTGAAGCAAAAAGGATATTCTCAGAAGTTCTCTTTTCCAAACAAAACCAATCTTAATTAAATAGCAAGCAATTGAGGAGGTTTTAGAGATGGCTAGAATGGTAAAGTCTTCAAAGCACATGCACAAGAACTTGAGTTTAGATCACCAGAATCTATGTAAAAGGCTGGTACATCACTAGATGTCTATAATCCCAACACTACTACTATAGAGACGGGAGGGAGCCTGGAGCTTGCTGGCCAGTCATTGGCAATAAATCACCGAATAAGCTCTGTGAGACCAGTTGTCTCAAGAGAACAAGAAGAGTATTTGAGAAAGATTCAGAATGTCAACTTTTGGCTTCTACACATATACATATGCATATAAAAATATATGGATACCCAGAAAAAACACAAATGCACACATAAACAAGTAAATACATATACATAAAAATTTATAACTATTCAGAAGTATGTTTTTTCACTGAACCTGAAACATTCTTTTCAGAAGAAATCTCTCTATATGCTTATAGATTATACAAATGGAACACACACACACACACACACATATAGACATATATATACACACACATAGATGCATACATATCCTTGGTGCCTTACTTAGCCTAACTTGCTTAGTTAACTTACTTAGTTAACTTGCTAGTTAGTCTTAATGTTTCCTTATCACCTAGTGTAGTGGTGTTCTCAGAAGCAGGAGCCTGACATTGGTTGTTGGTAGGAAAAAAAGAATCTCAGGGAATAAAATGTTCCTGTGAGCAAAAGCTTTTGGGTATGTGCATTGAAGCTGGACAAACAGTCCCCTAAGCAGAAAGATGCCTTAATTATTTTATTATATCAAATATAAGAAAAAATGTGAAAGCATGTAATATATCTCTTCTGAGAAGACAGAAAACATACTAAACACTCTGACTCCAGGAAATCACCTCAAGTTAAATTTTACATGTAAATGGTATCTCCTAGGCATGAAAGTACAGTGGATACATTGTCATTCTGTTCTGAATAGACATTTTTGTTTTACCTTAGTGACTAGCACAAAAGTCAAGTAGCAATTTACAGGCTTATTTGTTTCCAGAGGAGCACAGGTTCATAAAGTAAAAACATTATTTGTTATATAAATTTAGAAAACATTAACATCTGAGTTATTGTTTGTATACATGTGCATGGTAAGTGTACATATATTTATATCTGCATGCATATTCTAAATGTCTATGCAGATTGAGTTGACAAGTACATATTCGTGTAAAGCCCTGATTTTAAAGTCACTTGAACCTAGAGTTTGATACCTGCTAGCTTGCCAGCTTGCTCTGAGGATCTCTTGATTCTGCCTCCTCTGTACTTGGATTATAGGTAGGCTGCCACAGTTATCTGAGAGTTATATGGATGTTGTGGCTTCAAAATCACGTTGTCCCACTTAAGGGACAAGTCAAGTCCATTACCTACTGAACTATCTTCCCAACCCAAATGTGAATTTCCTTCTTTTATCCAACCAGTACTTGTCAAGTAGAATGAGAACTCATCTGTGAAAGGGTGTAGTTAAACTTTGGTTAGACCTGATAACAAGAGTTAATAAAATAGCTGCAGGTCACTTAAGACTTGAGACTGCTATCCTACTATGTATTCAGCCTATTTGTTTAACATGTCTTAAACAACAAGCCAAAATAACAACCATCCTTACTGGTCTTGAATTTCTCATATGGTCAGCTTTTACAGCCTAAGCTACTGCATAGTTTTAATCTGAAGTCACATACTCTTGCAAGCTCTCAATATAGAACAATGCATATATATCATTTGCTGAAAGCAACAAATTCAGATGTTAAAAGCAATCTTCTAAAAAAAAAATCTACCGTAAATGTTGAACACAACATTTATGGATATTGGTTGATCAACAATGACATTTATAGTACTATTGCCTGAGTCAATTGAGATCATTTGATGCCAATGACTTAATCTCTTGTAAAACTCTGTTAGAGGTATTTATTAACGCATCTCATTCTTTCCACATGGGATGCTTTCTGTCCTGCTCAGTAAAGACAAAGCAAAGCCCTTTGTTTGGAACAGGCACACATGGACACAAGGTCATACAACAGACACACACACACAGACAGACAGAGAGACAAATACAGACATACACAGGAAACAGATGCACAAGGCAGCCTTCAGGCAGGCACAGATTCAGATTCATACAACAGATGGACAGATAGACAGAAGACACAGGAGGGGAACATGAGGTGAAAAATTCAAATAACCCCAAGAGAAAGTGCTTTTATTTACTTTGTTAATGTAACCTGTGTGCATTATTGGTTACTCGGAGTTAATGACTAATGTGCTCAATTCACATAAAAGGGACAATGTGATTTTTGACCTAGTAGAGGTTGAAGTTTAGTGTGGAGAAGGAAAGGGTAAGCAGGGAATTAGCAAAATATGTCAAGAGCTATGAGGTTAAAATACCCAGAGATTTGGCACTCTGTAAAAATCTCTAACCTAATCCATGGCATATCTCAAAAACAAACAACAAAAATGGAACAACCAACAACTCTCGGGGAGGTAGGACTGGATCCCAAGGGCAGAAGGCTCCTGGCAAGAGTTTATCTAAAAAGTCTGTACTAGAAGTGGAGATGGCCTGAGGCTTGAACCAAGGCCTAAAACCCAGTTTAACCCAGAGAGTGACTAAGTTTCTATAGCAGAAGACTTTCCCTGACTCTTTACTGTCCTTTTAGAATGTAATAAACCTTTCAAAATTTGTTCTCTAGTCCATTAACAAGAGTTTAAAAGTCAGTGATTTAAAAATGCTTTATAAAATGAACCCAAAATATAGAGAACAAACTTTTCTCTTACTCATATGAACACTGTCCAGAATATGACCCTCCCCCAGCCCAGGAAACCATATTACAAATAATGACGATATAGGTCTTTAAGGGTACAAACAGAAAGTTGCATGGGCAGTCAATAGCAACACAGCATCAAAAAGCAGAATGTACAACTGCTCATTGGGGGCAAGGAGAACATGGTCCGGCCAATCTCTTTAGGAGGACAGTGACAACAGCAGTTATTCTAGGCTACTGTAAGTTAATTTAACTCTTTTCTCAGGAACTGAGATTCAAAGCATATAAATCACGCAAAAGACTTTCTGCACATTTCTGCCAGAATGCTGCCTAAGAAGTAAGCTTTTTTAATTAATTCCAGAAGGCTGGATTCCAGGAGCGCTTAATAAACTCAGACTATAAAAATCATAGAACAGAAAATAAGAATCGTCAATAAGCCCTGCCAATTGCATCACATAATGATACCAGGACAAACCTAATAAAACCATAATGGTTCCAGAGCTAGTTATACTGGCTAGATTGTGATAGGACAGCACTGGGTATAATGTGGTCCAAATGAGAAAGTAGGTCAGAGCATGTAGATCTGTTGGTAAGTATTTCCCTAGCAATATCCAATGTTCTAAGTTCAATACCCATCCCCACAAAAACTGGTATGCTGATGGACACCTATCATCCTAGATTAGGAATTCAAGATCCCCCTTGGATATAAAGGGAGATCCAGGCCAACCTAGCTAACATGAAACATTTGTCAGGGGCAAGGAATGCTGATTTGAATAGGGACTATCTTAGAAAAGCTTTCCAGGCTCATGTTCCACTCAGGCAATTTGTGGAAGGCAGCCATTTGAACTTAAAATCGGACCCTTGCAGGTATAGCATCCACACTGCCAGGCAGCCTAGAAATGATTTCCTTGCAATCTGGAATCATCAAAGCAATTTAGGGATCGTGCACACAGCCCTCCATTCTTAAGCATAGATTATAGGTACTGTGATGTAACAATAGAGATGTCCTGATGGCACTGACCAAGATGTGCGATTAGGAAGGGGATTTGAAAGGATAGAAGAACACCCTCATTCTCATCTTGAAATTACCTTTTATCCTTGTAAACTACAAGATCAGGTGAATATTCTTCTTCTCTGGAGCAGAAAAGGAAAATGAAAAAAGTACCAGAGAGGAGAGAATGGTAATGGGGTAAAGGATACAGTTTAAACACTGGACAATTTCCTGGCTCCACTGAGTCTAGAGCTGAAAACAGTAAACGTAAAAATAAAAGCTACTCTAGTCAAGCACAGATTCTAGGGTCTGGGGGGAGGGCTTAAAATGTTTTTCTCCTGTGGTTTCCAATTAGTTCGAGTGGTAGAAATAATCTTAGAATGGTCACCATGACAGATACATAGAATCTGAATACACATTCACTACTGCCACCTGCCTGCCTCATTTCACTGGGAGTTTCAAGTGATCATCTTGTAATGTCTGCAATATTGGGGGCCTCCAGGCACTGAGCACTTTGTACATTAACCACCCAAGTTAGTTTGAGCCAGCAGTTAGAATGACTAGCTGTCTTAATAGATGTTCAGAAAACAATTTCTGATGACCACTGTCAAAGCTGTTGATTATAGTCATGTAAAGCAAACTACAATGGGAGAAATTGAAGAAAGAAAGAACAAAAAGACTATGAAAGGGCATGGAGCATCAAGGACAACCCTCCTGTAGCTTATAACTATAAACATTTCAGCCCAATTTAAAGGTTACTAGACATGCACGTTGCATAAATTTTTTTCCCAGTTAACTTCAGAGTGGATCTACCCAGATAGTTTCTTCAAGAATTGCTTTCATGCATGTATACATTATGACGACCTGTCTTCTGCAACAGTAATGATGGAGCTGGCTTGGCATTTTGAAAGACCAGTGGGATTGAAGTCAATCCAAATCAGTTTTGATCTAAGGTTATCCAGTCACTAGGAGCAGGGTGATGATGCCTGATTTCACTTAGGATAGGCCTCTGCTTATCATGTAAAGGTAACAATCAGCTGTATTTACAGAACACTGTAGAAGATTAGATATGGGAAGGATAACCTGGAGACAGCAGCAATTAAGCAAAAAGTGTGCTGGTTTAAGAGAGACAGAGCGGGAGAATGTACCAAGCAAGGGGTGAGCTATGGGGACATATAAACTCAACAGCATTTCCATTTACTCCGTGTGTTAACTTGAGCACTTGCTTTCACCTCTGTAACCCAAATAATCCAGGTAAATCTGTAGGAAAGTGTACTGCCATCTCTTATCATCAACACACAGAAAATGATGCTCACTCTGTTGATTTTTCCAACTATTAGTTTAGACAACAATACTTCCCGAACCACGGAGCATCTGTTTCTCATTTGATAAGGGCACTTCTCTAAAATCCAGACTATCTCACTTTCCTTCTTCCATTCTCTCATTACCGATGTTCCCTTTGGTATTATGCACATACCTACTGCCAGCCACCTGTGAAGCAGATGTATAGACATATGGAGACTTGGTGAGAGTGTGAGTACAGACATGAGCTACAAAGCCTTGTATCTCCATGCAGGCTGGTCAGATTTTATCTTGGCTATTGCTGTAGAATCTACACCTGTATGTGGAAAGCATTTAAGAACTGCTTATAAAAAAAAGGAACAAATCAAAGAATGACCTTTAAGTATTGCTCCATTTAAAGAGACAATCTGTAAACCTTTGCAATGTCTTCAATTTGAAGTTCCATAAGAAATCACAAAGGTAATATTTCAAAATGGCTTCTAAGAATTTTAAGTTACCCTAACCTATACAGAAAGACTGAGTAACAGAGATGGATGAATAGTCCCTGAATACTGAGAAAATAGATGACCCGAGAAAAAGGTATAGAACATGAGTCCAGACAAAAAACTTCAAATCGCTAGAGCACTGTGCTTTGTTTACAAAATAGTACTAAATAATTTGGTCTTATTAACCTAGAAACAGGGTCAGGGTGAAGCATTATAGAAAACTAGGTTTCTAAAGAGGCAAGTCCTTTCCTAATGCTTCAGTTCTATTAGGGCTGTGAGCTAAAATCAGGAAATTCTTCTGTGGTGCACTATAAAACATATATATTTCTGCTCACACAATGCCATTAGCTTTTACATATTTACAGAACTTCATTGAATTTCTAAATATTTACAGAATGTCTAAATATTTACAGAAGCTCATTGTTCAAGCAAGCTTTAGTTGTATAGCATTTTATCATTCTACATAGTCAGTATCAATAAAAAAATAGGCCAGTAACTTTGAGAGCTATAAAAAAGCCAATGGGTGGAAAGAGAAAAACTGAATCCAAAAATATAAACATGGCCTACTTCTACACCAAAATATTTCACCACACATAATATACATATCAGAACAGAAAATCTTATGCCTCCTTTAGAAGGAAGATGCAGATTTCAGAGGGCAATAAGGATTATGCACAAGAAATAAAATTGCATAGTATGTATTTTCAGGTGAGTTATCTGGTTTTGCGTCTAAAAAAATGAAAAATGCATTACCTAAGTTCGTATTGGTACTACTCATGGCTCTGAATGTAAATGGTGTAAAAGTTCTTTCTGAATAAGTAGTTTTTACAATGAGCATTCTCATCCTCAGAAGCCTGTCATGTTGAGGTGTCACAGCTACATTCTGGGGACTATTTCTGGATTTCAGAAATGAGAAGGGGAAGAAATGGAAGAAAGCTTATTTTTTTTTTTCATATCCTTGATCCTCTCTCATTCTCTCAAGGATGTTCTATCCCCAGAACAAGAGAGGATATACATTAAGATTATTCATTCCTAATGCTTAAAATAAACCCCAGATAAGGACAATCTGCATCATACCCAGAGGGGCTGTGCAATGCATAGAAGAAATTACCCAATCAAAACTGTATTTTAAAAACACATGGCAGATTATAGAAGCCACCATGCATAGAGAGAGCAGGGAGAGGAAGAAGGGAAGCAGAGATATATTGGTATTTGTTTGAGGAATCACATAGATATTTAAGCATGCAAGGAGACCCTTGTTTAGGTTATACACTATCAGAATACTGCTTTTGTATTTTATTCCAAATGCAAAAAGATAATTCTCCCATCACTCATATGTATATATTGCCATTGAATTCTGTAGGAGAGGAGAGGAGAAAGAAGGGAAAAGGAGAGAGGAAAGGAGACCACATACACTCATGTTCACAAAAGAAGAAACCTTATCTTTACTTTTATGTTTAGAACTCAAGCCACATTTTGGTTTGATAGATATCTCCCAGGCCTCTGTGCATAAAATTTCCACATCAGTCAAAATGACCCAAATCTCTCTCTCTCTCAGTGTCTCTCTGTGTTTCTCTGTCTCTCTGCCTCTGTCTCTCTGTCTCTGTCTCTGTCTCTCTCTCTCTCTCTGTCTCTCTCTCTGTCTCTCTGTCTCTCTCTGTCTCTCTGTCTCTCTGTCTCTCTCTCTCTCTCTGTATCTCTCTCTCTCTCACACACACACAGGGGAGGAGACACACACACACACACACATTCACTTGAAAATATAGCTAAGATTTATTTTTAATATTTCTTAACCAGATGATCCTTGGGCAGAACACCCACTGTTTTCATTGCTAAATGTAAATGAAACATGCACATCAGAGAGCAATTGGAATTGAGTGGTAATAAATAGATTTGAACCACAGACAGTTCTGAGGAGATCATTACATGATTGCAGGAGACTAGGATACTCATGTCTTCTTTAGCTTGGCTGCAATGCAGGCCTTGGTTCTAAGGTGTATTGGAAGTAATCCACAAAATAAAGATCTTTAGTAAGTTAACTTGGAAACAAGACATCATCTTTGTATACTGCTTATTGCTCATGTTATGTCCAGGAAGTATCAATCCTTTCCAATTACATAAAACTCAGAAAATGAACGTTCAGCATGCTGGTCCTGTTGATCACTAGATTTAAGCAACATGAAGCCACAGTACGAGGTCCCTCATATGGTGGAACTGCTTCTACTGATACATTCAATTTCTCTCCCTCTCATCCCACCATGGGAGCTATTTTAAAGAGAGCTCTAGAAAAATGAGTTGAGATGTAGATACCATAGGTGTTATTTCAGAGAATGGCATTATATTATGAACTTGTAGAGAACTGCATCCAAAGGTGCATCATTACTCAAAACAACATGTCAAAGCACATATCAAGAAGAACAACACAAGTGTAATGGGGAGGAACCATGAGAAGATGATGCTGGAATATTATTTTCCAATGGACTTCCTCCATATCCTTAAGCTCTGTTTATGTCAGCTCAAAGCATTCACATATTTGTTATCACTACCCAGGCAGTTTAGACTACAACCATGGATATCATCACTTCAGGTGCCTTTCACATTTTTATTTGAGACAGGATGTCTTTCATTGTGCTGGAACATTGTCAAGTGTGCTAAGATAGCTGGCCAGTCAATGTGGAACAGTGTTCTTTCTCTACCTCCCATTTTGCCATCCCTGGGATTATAGGCTGAGGACACTATGCCCAGATTTTTATAGAGATTTTGATGTTCCAAACTCCACACTGGTGAGGCCAGTGCTTTACTAGCTGAGTCAAGTTTCTAGGCCAAGATCTTTGCTTAAAGCCTGTATTTCTTATTCACTCATCCATTGTTTAATGGCTCCTGTGTAGTACAGGCAATAGATATGAACTCCCTACAGCCAGCACAGTCATACAGATAGAAATAAAACATATAAAAAAAACTAAAATAAGAACAAAAGAGACTTGGAATGATAAAATTATCAGCAATGTGACAAAGAAAATAAAATGTAACATAGAATAAACAGAAAGACGTACAGCAGTGAATTAAGATAGGGCAGACATAAAATTAGACATAAAGAAAAATGAGATGCAAGAACAACTGCTAGCCCCAGGATTCAAGATCAGGAAGGGCAGTTATCAGAGAACAGGAGTACATAGCCCAGTCCCAAGCTACGTGCAATGCCAATGGGGTAAAACCTACTGACTGCCTTAAGAAACTAAGAACAATTAGCTTGTAATGAGAAAGAAGACAGTCAAGGGTTCTATGGCAATAGGATGTGCAAACAATGTGGCTTTGGTGAGCCTGGAGATTATATTTATTGAGTTGGTGGAAAGCTGCATCTGACTGCCCTTGAGCAAGGAGTTGATATGAAGAGAATATAAGAATTCAACACTGCCATTGAGTGCAGTGAAGAACCAAAAGAAAATCATAAGGAACTAGATGAGGAAAAGTTTTCAAGAGAAAGGAAGTGAAGAGAAAAAGAACCACCCGATCACTGTAGGAATGGCTACTTTAGTGTCTCCCAACATCTCTACGTATTTTTTGTTCAGATGTCTCAAGTCTCAAATTCTCTTTGGAACTAGACAAAGCATTAGATAGATAGATAGATAGATAGATAGATAGATAGATAGATAGATAGATAGATAGATAGATAGATAGAGATAGATAGATAGATAGATAGATAGATAGATAGGTAGAAAGGTAGATAGGTAGGTAGATAGATAGATAGATAGATAGATAGATAGATAGATAGATAGATAGATGATAGATCTGTGAGCAAGCAAACTAACAAACACAAATAAAAGAAACACAACTTTGAGTCAACAAGGAATTTAATAACAAAGATAACAAAGTTACCTACTGGTACTGGGTGAAGGCAGTGATGTAATTAATTGGAAAGGACTTCTTCATTCTCTCTCAAGCATGGAAGCCTCCTTCCCAGATTACCACAGTGTCTCTTCCACAGGACAAGTCACAGACCTCCTGCTGTTCTCTATCAAGCATTATCTGAGGTGATGAAGAAATTCTTAGGCCATTTTTCTTCTATGTACAGGCTGATAAACTTCATGGTTCATTTGAAAATTAGCTTTGGTGACCCTAGTTATCAATCCAGAGTTTGACTGGTTTCTTGAAGGCTGCCAGGATGAGAGTCTATGCTGCCTCACCTCAACAGCAGGAAAGAATGGGTCTCCATTGGTTTTCTCTCAGGAGTGCACTCATGCTGTGCCTCTGCCTGGAATTTTAAGTGCTTCTAGAGCCCTTACTAGTGATGAGTTGGTCTTGGAGTCAGGCTGTGGCTACAAGGACTACCTGGTTTCCTCCTTAATCTCAAGAGTTTCTCAGAAAGTTCAAAGTATAGAAATAATCCCCAAACTAATAACACTTGCGGAAGAAGTTCAAACTTACCAGATTATCTCCACTAGACAAATGTTGTCCTCGTATACGGGGCCCAGAATGTATAAAGTGGCATGCTTGACTAAAGCCGGTAATGCTCTACCTAGACAACATCTTAGGTACACAGATCCTATAATATCCTGTGTTAAAACTTTCTGGGCCCAGGTAGCTCACATTATGATGTTTCTAGGCTTGTTGACAGAGGAAGAGCAGAGAGCCCAGCTGGGGATTAGAGAGTGTGCACAGACAGCTGGAAGAATAAAAAGTGACTGCCAGTTTTCCAGTCTGAACTCGCTGGACTTTGAGAATTCTAATGTATAACTTGCTTGGCCTTTCAGGATGTTCTGAGACATAGGTCAGCCATAGTACACAAACCACACATGGATTTTTTTTAAAAATTGATTTATAAAGTTTGTAACTTTTAAATAATTCCATCAGCAGCATATTTCTGGAAATATCTTTCACAAGAGCTTTGCAAAGCTCTGAGCTATGCTTTCTGGTGGCAGGGTTATGGTGGTTCTGATGGTAGACGTAGTGGTGCTTTACCTCCTTACATGAAGGAAAAATGGGCACAGTTATTGAATCAGTAGAAAAGGCACTAAGGCATTTTGCTTCCTAAGCATATTGGCAGGGTGAGCAAAGCATAGAAACTTTAGAAAATGGTACATTAGTTAACTGCTAAAATTTCTAACTCCTAATGCATACTAAAATTAAATCAAAATCCATTACCCATTCATGCATGCAAATTCATTTGTTGAAGTCTTAACCTCTAATATTTTAAAATGGGGCTATATTTAGAGATAGAGGCTAATATCTCTGGTGTTGTTATAAAAAAAATAGAACAAGACATAAATTTATACAGAAGACAGACCGTGTCAAGGCACATAGGAAGAAAGTAGGGTCTTATGCAATCCAAGGAGAGGGTCATCAAAAGAATCTAATTCTGTTCATATTTCTACTCTGGAATTTTGGCTCTTAGAATGAGGGAAAATAAGCTACCTATGCCACAGTCATAGGGTGGTGCTCTTTGCCATGGCGGGGTAGCTATTGCAGAGATATGTAACTTCAGAATACAGCAACATGTGCAGAAGCACATGACATATAAGAAAGTGAAAGGCATTGCCACAGAAGATGATCAAAAAGCAGGCAGATTTAGCCAGGGATATAGCTCAACTGCATAGTTCCAACATGCATAGGTCCATTGGTTCATTATTCAACTCACCGCACTACCATAAGGTAAAAGAAACAGCCATTTGCACCCAATTCCCATAATAGGTCTTTCAAAGGATGCATATGGTCTACCTGAGCACAAGTTTTTCCACTTGATGCCCATTTTGCACCCAATTTCAGCTGCCAGGCATCCCCCTAGAGCATTTTTTATTCTAGGAGATGAAAACTGTCATTTCTCAGGGGCTGTGTTCTTAGCAGTTCTAAGAATGTACCAACTCCCTCCTGTCCAGGACAGTGAGTTATGACTTCATATCTTCAATGACAAGCCATTAACAAAAATGAAAACTGCTGCTAAGTGTTCATTAAGATAAGTGATATCAGCTAACTCTAATTGCTTTTTCAGACCATGAAAATCACTGATGTACTTCAATATTTTACTGACCCTCTGTACCAATAGCTTCCAAAACTAAGTGTCTATCTCAGGAGGGATATCCATATGCCAGAGAGATTGGAGTGGAGTGGGACTTCCAAGTGGACATTTGATCAAACCCCAATTAATGTCATTCCCATTTTAATGTAGTTTCATTGTGTCTGTACCTCAGAGAACACAATACTGGGAATAGACTCTACATCTTTGAGGTGAGCAGTCAGCAATGGAGAATGAAAATTGGCTTTCGATGAGAAGAGAAAAAACACCTAGCCATGTGATATTGTTTGTGTCACTCCAAAGGCATGAAGCAAAGCGAATAAAGGTATATGATGTGCCTCATCCGAGAACAGTAATGAAAATGTACTGTATCATAGACTACCAAGCATTGAAGTAATCTAATACTACCAAGAATCCAGCATTGTGGGAAAAGAAGTATACCACAGGGTTGTGTGAAACTAAATTCATCTTCCTGACAGGACTATGAAATAAACATTACTAAGTTATCACCTTTGTGATGTACATATTGAAGAGTCAAATCTTTAGGTCAATTTTCTAAGGTAATGTAATTGAGAGCTCCCTGCTAAGATCTATGGACTGGAGGTTTCTATGCCAACACTCTCTCCTCGTGCCCTCAGTAGAATACATAGGCAAAAAGACACAGTGAGTACAGGATAGTAAGAGCATATATTCTTCTTGCTTTTCTACCAGTACTACGTTTACATGTTTGCTTTTGAATCCATTTGCAGACCCATTTTGCAGAGCATGCTGACCTTAAACACGCAATCGTCATGCATCAGCTTCCTTTGTGCTGGGACTGCAGTTATACAGCATAGCACTAGCCAACTGTGACTGCTTTTGATGGCTGAGTACCCTGGCAATCAAGAGCTCAAGACTATGTAATACTGCCCACACTAATTATTTATAGTAGTCATGAAATTGAATAATTTTTTGTAATGAAATAGAATATGGATAAGCAAAGGAGTACTCATAAATGAAAATATAGTTGATTAGGTAAAAGGAAGAAAAAAATGAAGGAAACAATAACTCCTACATGTTCAGGTCCTAGTCTTCTGTTGTTGGACAAAAGGATGAAAAAAGACAAAAGAGAGGACTGGGAGTGTGGGCAGGAAGGTGATAAACTTTTTAAATGTGTATGAAACTTTCAAAGTAAATAATAGGAAGAAAACAATAAACACCAGCAATGTTTGAAAAATAATTCTAAGTCAAAATACTGATGAATTGAGGTTGTCTTCCCCCAATATAACAGAGAAAGTGGCAAGGAGAGGAGCCTCCATGAGAGGAGGGAGCAATGCTAACCCTTATTCGATATGTCTGTGGGCAGACAGAAACCTGGGCTCGATCACCTGGCAAGTTCATGGCAAACTATGCACATTTTATGTTTAAACTGGCATTTTATGTTCATGTCTTTATTTTGCTGCAATAGCTACCAACTTTGTTTGATATTAGATAACCTGAATACAGTAGCAATTTCCAAATGCATAAAATGCTTTTATGAGCCCTAAACATTAGAGTCCTAAAACCCCATGCAAATTATCCTACGATGGAGAGACATACAATTACCAAAAGAGATTAGGGTCAATCTCCACCTGTGTTTGTGGTTACTGTAAGAAAAATCACCTGAGTGCAAGCCAAACCCATGGCTCCATGACAAGTCTTCTTAGACCAAAGCAAATGTGTGAGAGGATGTGAGTCTTAACTGAGTCAGATGGAAAGGCCCAGGATCGTAATCAAGGAGAAAATGGAAATGTGGGCTTCCAGTCACACACAAATCTCTAAATCTGCATTGTGTACCAAATTCACAGGCTTCAGGTCCCCAAGGGCTATGACTAGTGAGTGACAGTTTCTCTGAGTCCTGGGAGAACCCTAGAATCTGCACAGAAGAGTCTCCCTGTCTTTGCTGACTGCACTGATAGCCAAATACATCTAAAACTCATCCCCTCAGTTTCCTGGTTTTTTTTTCTAATTCCTACATCTCAGCTCTTTGCAGATACACACCCAATAACTGAAACCACCCTTGCTCTAATGGAAACACTTTTTGAAAATACTTCTTTATCACAGATTTGAATTATAGCTATTTAGAGCAACTTCATTTATCTTTAACCACTTATTGATTCTATAATTCATTCAATTAGCAAAAAAATAAAATAAAATAAAAATCAGTAAATATCACATTGTTTGAGAAATCCCGAAGCAAGTTTCTATTTAAAACTTTTTTTGGTGTAATTTTCCTATTGTTTCTCAATTTCTCTACTCATATCAATTTGTAAAAATAAATGCAACCCACAGTCATAATTCATCCTTGAAGAATGACCTACCAAGAATTGCAATGTGAAAGATATGCCCTAGATAGTAATCATGCATCCTTAACATCAGACCAGGCAAGAACAATAATGACCAACATATGAGGTAGGTGGTAAAAAGTCAAAAGATAGCCGGGCAGTGGTGGCACACGCCTTTAATCCCAGCACTTGGGAGGCAGACGCAGGTGGATTTCTGAGTTCGAGGCCAGCCTGGTCTACAGAGTGAGTTCCAGGACTCCAGGACAGCCAGGGCTACACAGAGAAACCCTGTCTTGAAAAACCAAAAAAAAAAAAAAAAAGTCAAAAGATATCAAAGATAATACTTAGAAAAAATTTTAAAAATCCTTGGGAAATATAACCTAACTTACTAAACAGAATTGATATAACAGAGAAGATCCAAACATATAGAAAACTCAGGGGAAAAATCAAGATCTGTAGAAAAGTTTGGAACTTCTTTGAGTTCTGAATGTTACACAAATACAGATGTGTAACGCAGCTTTCATGGGCACTACTCACGGTTACTCATAAGTGTGAAGTAACCTAGTTTCCAACTTTAAAAATGTGTGACACTTTTCCAACACCCACCTATAGTGAACAACACAATACTCCACAACAAGAGTTTTTAAACCTATAAGACAAGTAGAATGGCTTCCTGAAACATTTTAACTCGTCAAAATAATGTAGAAAGCAAAAGACATGTATATCAATGAAAGAAATATAACTTAATAAAATGAATACAGTCCCAATTGCAACAGAAGAAAAATATTTTGTTACTTGGCAATCTGTACAATTTTAATTGGTGAACTGTTTTCCATTCTTAAGGCCAGAAATTAAATCTTTTGCCAGAATAAAACACACACACACACACACACACACACACACACACACACACACATTATATAATTGAAAAGGGAATCAGAAATTTTTTATATGTTCTTATCATGTCCTCATGATGAAAAAAGCTTACATTAGCTTACATGAGAAAGCTTACATTAGCAATAAACAGTACTACGGAGATTTTTTGATGTGGTTCTCAATTATTCAGTAAATCCTCTTGTTCTAGAAAACATACTTGGGTCTCTCCCAACATCTGTAAAAACCAGTGCCCAGGACTTCAACTTCACTCTTCCCTATAGTGTAAAGGAACCTCTGTGTCCTCTCTGCTGCAGCTTTTGCCAAAAGACTAACTGTATTGCTTAATAAGTGAGATTAGAAGTGGACAGTGTATACTCAGCAGCTGTGGGGAACTCAGCAATAAAGCACATCAATATCCCGCCTACATATTATTTAGGATAAAGACAAAGGTGAGTAGCTATAGGCGAACATCATGAGTACAGGTACAAACTGGTACCCTGTTCAAAAGAAGGAGGCTATTTGATTGCAGATGTATGGGAGAGAGGAGGGAAAGTCACATGAGAGGTAAGCTGTGTTTACCTGCTTATACTCGGCTGTAAGAAATTAACTGCAGATACCCTCTCCCCTGAAACACAACCCAAGAGCATGGATGCTCTTAGCCCAGAGTTATGGGAGATCATAATTATCATTCTCCAGAACAGAAGGTCTCCACACAGAATCCCATGCCTGGAACGATGCACCATTTAGGTGTGACATAAGCAACTTATTTGCCAATATGTGACAAAAGGTGCTAACCTGAAAATGAAGTTGATAAATTATAACTACTCCCTTTATGGATCATTCATGAAAAGTTATCAGAATTTTGCTCAAATTTTACTGCTCTACCCTGAGTGCAGGGCGTCACTCCATAACTCTCACTTTGAAAATTCCAATGTTTTGAACAAATCCTGATGCAGACAAAGGAAACAGAGAATGTAATACGTCCTGCTTTCTTTGATTTTACTGGGTGCTTCTACGACATCAGAAGGGCCAACTCTCATCCCCCAAAATATCAGGGCAGAGAGAAGAACCAGGGTTATAGTGGGACTCCTTCCACAGTGAAATCTTATCACACCAAAAGGATTATGTGACTCTGAAAAGCTGGACCAACACTTGACAAAACAGTATGGTCAGGAGATAGCACAGAAAATCATCAAACCTATGTAATCTGAAATACATAAACATATATATGTATACACATATACATATATATGTGTATATATATACTAATATTTGCATTTGCTGTGTTTCCCACAATATGTATGCACAGACAAAATACAAATATCACTAATACATATTTATTGATAAATTTTGTTCACTTTTATATATGGTTAAAAACTAAGGGATCTATAATGTCCAAGAATTATTGTATCTATAATGTCCAAGAATTATTGTTGCTTGAGACAATGAACCCATCTCTTAATGTGCAAGGGTCATGGTAGATCTTGGAACTAAAATCTTCCATGTTATTAAATAAAAAGTTTCGCATTCATGAGTATTCTGTGCCTGGAGCAAGGCAGTAAGTACCTCACTTAGTATTCTTTCAAAGCCATCCTAACCTCTGAAGCTTTACCAATAATGATGATTAGTATAGATCTAATATTTGTATACAACTCGTCCATTAAATACTATCCTGATACACCTCATTGGATACATCACAGTATCTTGGGAGCAAATATCATCACAGGTCTCCCTTTTTAAATGACAAAACAGCCTTACCAAGGATTTGCATAAGCTGGTTAGGCAGGAGGCAGCAGAGCTTGGAGTCAAGCCACAGTGTTTGTTCTTTCTTTTGATCTGACAAAATATTCAAGGTTTATTCTCTTGACCATTTATCTGTGGGCCCTAGCCACTTAGCACAAATACATGTGTTGTCTCTCATTAATGAGAGGTTCTCCTGTTTCCACAGGTGATGGGTGATACTGGGGATTATTTTAAGCATATTAAGTTTGACTGTATCTCAGAACCCTTTTTTGACATTCTGGCCAAATTTAATATTGAGTGCGACATACAAGTAACTGGCAAAAGTGGGACATCATTGCATGTCTCACATAGCATCCGTTCTCATCCCCCACCCCCGTCTGCATCTCTATCCCACTGCCCTTTGTGCATTTGGATTCATGACTTAATAATAATAATAAAATAAGAGCCGGGTGGTGGTGGTGCATGCCTTTAATCCCAGCACTTGGGAGGCAGAGGCAGGCGGATTTCTGAGTTCCAGGCCAGCCTGGTCTACAGAGTGAGTACCAGGACTGCCAGGGCTACACAGAGAAACCCTGTCTCTAAAACAAACAAACAAACAAACAACAAAACAAAAAAAGAATATAAAGTGTGAGGAATATGTATCATTTACTTTTGGAAAAAAATGGGGGTGAATTTGTTATCAAAAAAATCCACAAAGAACTTAAACTAGGCAAGCTACTAAAATACAAAGCAAAAAGCCAAAGATGGGATCTCAGGCAAAGTGCACCTGGAGGATAAAGATGGTCATGTTGTCACTGTTCCAAATCTCTTCGTAGCACTACAAGTCCACCAACTTCCCATCCAATTTTGTCTTTGCATTTACGCAAATTATGATGTCTTCTATTCTCTAGTTCCCTAGAATTTCACTTAGATCTACCGAATGGGCTATGGGACTATCTAGTGTCTCATGGTCTTTGACTTTCTCCTGGATTCAAAGGGGAGGTAGCCACCTCTTCTTTCCCTATCCTCACCACCTGAAACCTTCTTCCATGTTTTATCTGTCCATCTTCTTAAGTGCATCTGTCCAATTTCCAATGCCTGAACATGCCAGCTTCAAAGAACCCTCTATGGCTGCAATTAATTACATACACTATGGCTTCAATATTAAGAAAACAGAACCCTTACTGTTTAAGAATTATAGCATTTGACCAGAAATTCAGTTCTATACTTTCAAATCTATGGAATATTAAAAGCCATGTATTTATCTAGAACCTCAAACCTTTTGTTGTTCTCCAGCTTTTCCATTTTGAGCCATGTTGTTGACATTTTCTCACTATCCATATTTAAAATAGAAAAGCTATCACTAATTCATTGCATACTTCTTAACTTCCCAGGCCAATGGATTCATTGGTACATGATGATGTTTCCCATGCTTCCTCTTCTTTGATGTTGACTGTCTATTTGAAAGTGAGTTAAAATATTCCATCACCTTAGTCCTTTTCTCTAGTACTGGAACTACTGACATATACCACTGTGCCCATCAATGTGGCAATTCTGTGAAAAACCACTTCATATCTCTATGGATGTGTGTAGCCTATCTATGAATATGCTCTTATTTTATCACAGATATAACACTTAACTATGTGACAAAGGATAAAGCACTTCAATTGTCAAGCTCTGACTACTTCCTCATGTGTAAATTAATGTACATATGAATGTATTATAAGCTGAAAAAGAACATACATATGGGTGGGAGACACTGTAAAGGAAGAAGGGAAAGGAGGAGAGGTGGTCAAGGATGGGGAGATGATAAAGGCAGAAAGCCAGAAAAAAAGGGGAGAACAAGAAAGGTTAAGAGAGGAGCTCGGCCCTGTGAAAGTTCTGTGCCCCAGTGTAGGGGAATGCCAGGGCCAATAAGTGAGAGAGGGCAGGTTGGCAGGCATGGGGAAGTGGGAGGCAACAGGGGTTTGTTTTGGTTGTTTTTGTTTGTTTCTTTGTTTTTTGAAGGGGAAACTGGGAATGGAGAAATTTACATGTAAATAAGAAAATATCTAAAAGAAAAAAAAAAAAAAGAACACATGGCCAGCCAGGCAGTGGTGGCACATGCCTTTAATCCCAGCACTTGGGAGACAGAGGCAGGTGGATTTCTGAGTTCAAGGCCAGCCTGGTCTACAGAGTGAGTTCCAGGATAGCCAAGGCTACACAGAGAAACCCTGTCTCAAAAAACAAAAACAAAAATAAAAACAAACAAAAAAAGAAGAACACATGGCTAAGGTATAATTTAATAATTTCTTCACTTGCACATGGCACTGTTAGATCAAACTAATATGTATCCAACCAGTCCAATATGTTACATAAGCAAATAAACATATTTCAAGGTAAAGGAAGTAATATTCAGTTCCTAAACATGTTTTTAATATGTGTGTATTACTGAGAAGACATTGAAATTCACTATGTCCCTTAATGAAAAAACACTCAATATATAACAATACCTAACTTTAAGAGTTATTTTGATGCGGCTGAAGAGATGGTTCAGAGGGTAAGAGCACTCACCACCTGCTCTTCTAGAGGTCCTGAGTTCAATTCCCAGAAACCACAGGGTGGCTCACAACCATCTACAATGGGATCTGGTGCCCCCTTCTGGCCTGCAGACTTACATGCAGGCAGAACATTGTATACATAATAAATAAATCCTTTTAAAAAAGAGTTGAGAACTGAGAATAATAACATGTTTTATTTTTGGTCATCACCTATTCCACTGTCTTTAGTAAGAGCGCATGCGTGTGTGTGTGTATGTGTTACGTGTGTTTGTGTGTGTGTGTGTTACGTGTGTTTGTGTGTGTGTGTATCATGTATGATAGATATGCAGGTTTCAGAGTGCATGTTCACATATATGTGTAAAGAGGTCATAGGAGACCATGAGATATACTGGTCTACAAATCTCCACATTCCCTGAGACAAGATCTCCCACTGAACTGGAACTTGGGACTTATCTTTTGGGGACAGGATAGTGTTCATCATGCTCTGAGAGATGTTTCTTTCTTTGCTCCCTTTAGTACTAGGGTTACAGACACCCATAGTAATACCCAGCTTTTTACACATATTAGGGCTTCTCAGCTCCATTCTACAGGCTTGGTCAGAAAGCACTCTTAACCACAGAGCCCTTTCCCAAGTCCTGTTGAAAATATTCTTGAGACTTCTCTAGGAAACATGATCTAGACTAGAAACCAGAATGGCTATCTCTGACACTTGGCCATATGTTTAGCCTATTGACACAAAAAGGTCACCTTAATTCTACCTGCCACCTTAATATAAAGAATAACTATGCATAACTGTGCCAAACTGATTGTACACCATTAAGTCAACCGTGTAACATGTATAGTAGAAAGGAGATTTCTTGGGTTACAAGCTTTAGATCTTTGTCTTCATTCTCTCATTGGATAGACATCTTGTTTATTTGGGACTGAGACTTTTGAAACTGAAATAGGAAGATTTTTTTATAATAAGTAATGTCTCAGTCAGCCTGAGATCCTGAGATTCAGATGGATATACACCACTAAGTCCAACTGAGGAAAAGCCCCATGACCTATAGATGTCTCAGAGCATCTTAAATTCACCATCTGAAGCCAAAGCTTAGGGTAAATCCACTAGACCTGAGGCTTTTATGAAGATAGTACCAACGACAATTCCTTGCACATAATTTGAATTCTGGGCATTACTTATGAATTGTGGACAAGAATTAACTTGAAAATGTGAAGGAGTTTAGGATTCCTGAATAGCTTGTTTCAACAGCTGAGAAGTCTGCTTAATACCAGAATAAATGAAACATAGTGGATCCAAACAATAGATTGTGGATCCAAACACTGTTCTGCCATTAATGAGCTGTGGGCAAGTATTTAACAAGTCGCTTAGTTTCTCTAGTGCAACATCTCATTGCAGCATAGTCACAGAGATTAAAGGGGACCACTTGGGCAAAGCTTTTACTTAGAAAATAGTCTAAATGGAGTAAGTGCAAAGAAAAATAATCATAATTTTCAGCATTAGTTGTAGGCTGTATCTCTATGACCTGAACAGCTTAACAGTTTTCAGTACAGCACTCATGTGGTAAATGTACATGAGCTATAAGAGACCGTTTGACACCCAGGCAATCAACCTAGCTGAGTTCCCAAATAGGGATGTGTGTCATGACTGTAAATATAGAAATTTTGCTGGTATAAAAACAATACTATTAGACTCTATCTTCTCTGCAGTTCCACTCAGCTATAACATCTTGTGTTATATAATTTTCTGCCAAATGTTACTGAATAAAACTCAATACCATTATATTTATTTGCAAAAGTAGAATCCACTGAGAAGAGAAATGTAGTCTCTGTGAACGTATTGAGATTCTCTGGCTTGTTCACACCCATTAAATATCTTAGAAACAACTGTGTGTTGATAATTCCAGTATTTTGTCTTTCAAATGAGAAAACAGTATCAGTTTTAAAATTAGCTTAGAATTTTTTACTATTTTATTGCAAACTTATTTTGCTATATTTTTGCTATCCTGTTACTGGCACAACTTACAAAGCAGCTTTATAAATTAAATGTCTACAAATATATACATATTTCTCTGCACAATTCAATCAAACAACTGCAATTGACTGCACTTCAAAAAAAATTCAGTCTTGGTGTTTGTGAACCTGGATCCTTCAGTTACAGATACCTTGGGACTTAAGACACAGATGGCCTCAGAATTTCAAAATCTATGCCAGGCACAAGGATTAAACTTTCTCTTGCCTAGAACTCAGCATCAAGATGGAAAATTAGCAAGTTAAAGGAGCTTATGTGGTAATACAGCTCATGTAAATCATGGTTAGGTACAATGTGCCTGGGCTTTCTCTTGAACTATTTACAATCCTAATGTTAGTGAGAAAAGAGTCTGGCCATCAAACATGGCACATAATTCTTGGATGAGTGCTTTAGTGACTTTGTGTCTCCTACAGGGCTTGGGATGTGGACTGGGGTCGTTTGTCAAGTAAGATGATGGCTATGACTAAGATGTCTCTTGTTCTGTCAAATTAAATTCTTACAGTCTCATCATATCCAGCCACAAATTTCTCCAGACTAGTAAAAGAATTTATTGAGTGATATGTGTAATATGCTTATAATGCGTTCCTTTTTACACTTTACTTCAAGTTTACATACTAAATTTTATGAAAATGATTTTTGAGTTCAAAAATCCTGAAGTAGTCATGTGTTCATCGTGGTCTTTCATGTTATATCTATTTTTACCTAAACTTAATAGCTAGTTATGTTTTTCCATATATATGCTCAAAACAACAGAATGAGCATAGCTAAAAAAATAAGGAAGAAGCGAATTGTTTCTGCCATTCGAAGATCCTGATTTTATTTTGATTTTCACTGTCACAAAGCTGTCACTTTTAAATATTTGCTTGCATTCTGAGAATCAGATCTTTAAAGCCATACCCTCTCTCCCTGTTCAGCATTCACATTTAAAGCAGGCATACCGTTTAAAGTGTGCTTAAAATCAACTGAAAGCATAGCTAGCATGTTTGGATGTATGCAAGGAAACACCTGAATTCTCCCAGGGACCATGGTGACAGGCAGAAAGAGCTTAAATGGGGAAAATGTTCCAAAACATAATCAAGTCTCAGGAAAGATGATGGGCACTAGTGTAATGCTAAAATTCCTAAACTTGACATTTTTTTTATCTACTTGCACATTGGACAAACCTAGAGAGTGTATATTTCCCCTAGTATTTTCACATTAAAGATTACTTTATAGGCTGAAGAAATCATTTAGTAGAAATAGTACCTGCAGTAAAAAAACACAAGGACCTGAGATCTTATTCTAAGCGCCCATATAAAAAGCAAGACACTGCACCAGTGCCTGTAACATCGATCCTGGGAAACAGAGAGGTTGATTTCCTCTCCAGCCAATCTATCCGAATTCATCAGCTAGTTCAGTGAGACACTCTGTCTCAAAAACTAAATTGTAGACTTATTTTAGGAAGGTACTTGATGTAAGTCAGGCCAATACACATACAGTTATACCCACATATATAATGTGCACATACCTACATTCAGCAAGGCTCATTTATATGTGCACACACACACTCACACACACACAGAGATAAGAGCGGGTAGTCATTGTATTGACTCCACCCAAACTTGTGAGGACTCATTGTATATCTGTCCCCAGATCTCCAAGAGATGATAACCAGTGAAAACAAACAGAGACAACCATTCAGAAGATCCTGCTTTCTGCACCTAGGGCAAGAAGCAGCCTCTCTGCCTTGTGCACGGAGGCTCTGCTTATTTGTGGGGCAGGAGACTTTTAAAAGCCTCCTCCTGGCCATGCAAGAAAATGAAAGAAAAAATCAGAAAAAAAATGAACTGTAACTTCCTGTGCGATGTAGATCTTTCCTAATAGGATGAAAATAATCATAATGTGAACTGCAGAATCCTCAGAGCTTAAGAGCTGCAGACCTTCTCTCAAGGACTCCTACAGACACCTAACAGTACACCAAACAATAAAATCACCACCTGCCAATCTAGTGACCAGCTCAACTCTCCATGGGACAAGGAAAGCAGATAAAAGTCAAGAAAACATAACCAACAAGGAATGCCGAGTTTTCCCACTGCGCATGTATCTTTATATATTCCCTTATAGAAATAACTATATATTTTACTCCTAGGCTCTTCTGTATTAGAACTTCAAAGGAAAATTTCATATTAATCCTATCTGTACCCTTTGAACATGGCAGGCATTTAGAATGTGGATAAAAGCAGAACATTAATTCCTGAGCTCTTTCATAAACTTCAAAAGGTTCTTTATTTTAGGTCATTGAAAGAAATCTATAATTTCTTATAGCCATGTGCACATACAAACATACATATAAACAAATCAACAAGAAAAGAGTCATTGAAATGCATATGCATCAACTTCTGAGAACATCACTTATATCAGAAAATTTTCAGGCATTTTTAATATCATTATTATATTCTCCTAATAATCTTCAGAATAATCCATGGAGGTTCTGATTACTGATACATTTCCAAGACTTTTAAGATGAAGGAAAATTAAAAATCACTCAACATGATGGAAATTATTTTAAGAATCAGCACTTGATTCTATGCTTATGAAACTCCCCCAACCCAGGGTCATAATGATTTATAACACTCATCTTCTCTTATTAGCTAATAAATAGGAATGTGCATGGAACTGCTAAGAAAATCTTCGCTCGTAACAGGATTGTAAGGACAACAATAGGAAGATTGAGATTTGAAGGTTTTAAAACATAATTGTATAAGTGAGTCAATTTCAAATGAACAATACGGAGATAATCTAGAAGGCTCTGCTTCCTGCAGCATTGGGGATATTTGCCAAGTGATTTCTAGGTTAACCTGAGTTTCTCAAACTTAAGATAGAGTAGCTTAAGGTATGCAATAATGGGCTGTGTGGGAGCAATTTTACACAGCCATGGGTCAAACTAAACCTCACCAAGATGTTTACGTAAGAGATATACACATAAGGGATCTAGGCACAAAGACATCTGTGGGAATCTCTGCCAGCTCGCCCAGAACTATAGGCAAGGACACATGTGTATGTCCACCCTACACTACAGATATAGCAGACTCCTGGCTCTCTACATCATTGCCCACAATTCTTCTCTTCTCCCTTCACTGAGAACAAACTTGAAATGCAGGCAGAACCCAAGCAAGACCCTTATAGCCTGCTACTTGGTCCATCATTTCCAACTTTCTGTCCCTTTGACAAGCTTTTAACTCCCATAAAATATGAGAGTTGCCATGCACAGGCATCTGTAAGACGTATTCCGTACTTGCCTTGTGGAGCCATCTTGACTCAGCTGCCTTTCTGTAACTCACTTATCTTTCCTGTAAGCATGTTTCAAGGCTACATTCTTGTCCTACATTAAACAGCTGCATTACTTATATATCCAGGTGCAGTGAAAACATGATGGACAGAAGTAACATAAGGAAGGAACTATTGGCTCAGCAATCCAAACTTGATTCTGTTGTGACAGAGAAGTCTCTACAGCAGGAGCTTGTGACAGTTGGCTCTATCGCATCTGTAGTCAGGACACTGAGAGATAAGGATCCTTCTACCCATTTCACTTTCTCATTGTATGCAGTCCAGGACCCCAGCTCATTGACTGGAGCTGCCAATATTCTAGGCAGGTACACTCAGATCAGTCAATCTCATCTAGATAATGCCTCACAGGCATGGCCAGGTTTGTACCCTAGGTGACTCTAGAGACAATCACATTGAAAATCAATATTAATAACTACACCACTCAAGACATCCCAGGGCAAGGACTTTTAAACTTTAAAGACTGCTTACAATCCTCAGGAATTACTTTCAATCTATTTTCAGTGCACGAAAACTCCAGAGAATTCCCAAGGAAGGTCAACTTGCTGATGAGTACGTTACAATTGGGCAAAGGTTAGGAATAGCTAGGCACCCAAGCTCATGTGCTTCAGGGTACAGCATGGTATTAGAGTACTCTCCCACACCAGCTATATCATGCCCTCAATCAAAGACACGTATTTTGGTCCTGTCAAGACAGAGCCAATCTTCATTCTCACTATTGGTGAATTAGGTGTGTCTATGAACCCAACCCTTATTTGACTTCCTTGTAGAAACTTGATTCAGAATAAGAAATCAGCTCCTTGAAATACCACAATATGAGTGGACTTAAATGCATTATTATTAAAAATATAAGTTTTAGTTTAGGTTAAAAGTAAATATTTATGGTAAAAAATCTTACTCACTGATTTCCTTAAGATTACTTGAGTAATCTTATTAAATACTTAGGTATATCATATGTTCCATTTATTAGTAATTTCAATATTTTAATCTATTTTATTAATAAATACCTGAATGCTTTCAAAGAGGCAGTTAATTACCAAGATCTATAGTCTAAGGTGACTATAGGCTTAAAATATATGCTTTAAAAAATTAACAGGTATTATCTTTAACATTCAGAGCCAGAAACAAAGTTGTTTCAAGAAAATTGAGAAACATAGACAACTAAGAGGCATTTAAAAATTTCCAAACAATCAATAGAAATAGCTAAGGGCTGATAATGACGTAGAGTTGTTGAGAGAATACCAAATGTTATTCTCTGTCTCTCAGAAAGAATACAAATACTATATAACACACCATGGGGCTTACCCACAAAGAACACAGAATACATGAAACATTTACTATCACTCTCTGATTAATGCTCAACACAATTTTCAACTTATCAAAGCACCCAAGCTTTAAGTTAAAGAGGGACCTTACAAAAAATATGACAAGACTTAGATGAATATCCACGCAATCAAAGGATGTAAAATGAAAAAGTTTGAAGATTAGATGCAAGAGATGTGGTTAGCTTCCTGCAATTTCAAAAGCAATGAACAACTGCATCTTAACTAGGAATGCATGCAATATATACCAAATTTAAAAATGTAAAGGTTCAAAAACAAACTGATTAATCGTAGAAAGTCATTTGTGCTATAAACACAAATAAACTATTAATATTATGTAGAACACTCTTTTACAACATTTCTTATGCAGTTATCCACAGCATTATTTTTTATTATTTTTATTTTTATCATTTTATTTTAACCATCTCTTCAAGGTCTTCCTTTTATTTTTACTTTTTGAAGATGTTTTATTAGATATTTTCTTTATTTACATTTCAAATCTTATCCCCTTTCCTGGTCCCTACTCCCCAACAGCCCCCTATTCCATTCCACCTCCCCCTGCTTCAATGAGGGTGTTCCCCGACCGACCCACCAGCTCCTACTTCCCCAGCCTGGCATTCCCCTACACTGGGGCATCAAGCCTTCACAAGACCAAGGGCCTCTCCTTCCACTGATGTCCAACAAGGTTATACTCTGTTACATATGTGGCTAGAGCCATGGGTCATTCCATGTGTTCATAATAAGAAGCATAATAATACTCTATATAAGATAAGAAGTAAATATTACTTATACCTTTATCTGAAATAAAACAATATATAGTACTGGAATGAATATGTTCTGTATTTTGCATCCACCCACAGATCAGAAAATCATATATAAAATGCTCATGTAATCTGGGCATACATTAGAATGCATATTCTAAAAAGCCTCATGTTTGTGGAACTCACAGGATAGCTTACTTTTCATATAAGAACTCCCCAGAACACCATATACTATCATAAATGAAGAAAGGCAGAAGTCACAAGTTATACTTTTTTGATGGAGCATATATTTCCCCATGCTGTGGACTTCTGTTCTTACCGAGATTCCTATTATTTACAACATGACAGGAAGAGAGATGGGATGCTTCATCCGCAGGCTGCTCCACTATTTCAGATGAATTGCTTATAGACTTGGAGAAAAACCTAGAGTGTGCTCAACAAGGTGTAAGGCACTGAAGGGAAGTGTTTGTTATTCTCTGGACTCACTTTCATATTTTTACACATTACTTTTTACATAAACACTGATCTTATGTGTATATGTACATGTATATTAATATATGTGTGTATATGCATAAGAATGCCACTTTTATTTCCTAGCTTCGTCCGCCACTAAAGAATTGTCTTACAAAGTGTTTTCATTTGATAATCCAGTTGGTGTGTTCTTCCCTGGGGAGGACGATTTCTCCCACTCTCAGCCTTCCTTAGTTGCCTGTAGTTCTTCAGGTATGACTGAGGTCTCCTGGGATTTCCCCCAACTACATTAGCAGATTTACTGTTGTTGTCTTTGTTTAGCTCATGATTAGGCAGTCATGTTAGTGAGATGTTATGGGTGTAGCTTCTGATGTTCTTAGGAGACAATCTTACAGGAAATGCCTGTCCTTCTGACTCTTACAATATTCTCTTGCCATCTTCTACAATGATGCCTCAGCCTCTAAAACATACATAAAATGAAGCATCACACAGACTAAGCAGCTTTAAGTCATGCATTTAGAATAAATGTATGTATATATATATATATATATTTATATAATTACATTTAATTTTTAAAAAGCCATGAATATGAAAGGAACATGGAGGATATATATGAATTTGGAGGGAGCAAATGAATGGTAGATGTGATGTAATCATAATTTTTACAATACAAGAATTATTTTAAAACTGTTAAATAATCTTATTAATAACTGCTTCCTACAATGATGATATTTTGTATACATTAGGGTAAATAAAATGCATTAGTTATTTGAAACACTTCTATTCAATGGCCAGTTTTAAGGAGGGCCAAATTTACTACTATGATGCAGAGAAGTTGTCCATTTGACAATTCCTGAATCATTTTGTAATGTACTTTGTGATTTTTTTCAATTAGTGTAGTGAGTTATTCATTTATTCACTGTTATATATGTTTTAAACAATAAGACAAATGTGCACTAAAGTTATATAGCATTCTGTGTGCGGATAATGTCCTTTTATCTTATACATCAGGAAGTGTGAAAGTTTCAGCGTCAAAATATTTATTACACAATAAAACTGCTATACATTCACCAGTTACAGCAATGGTTCAGTTATATATTAGGTAGCACACTCACCTGTCACTCAGTAAATCAAAAGCAATTAAAGAGAAAAATGCAGTTGCCTATAGCCCTGGATATATTAAGATTTGTGTTATTCTCAGATAGTTTTAAGTAGTAATTGGCAGGAACAACTTGCTGGTTGTTTTTTAGACTTGAAATAATGTGTCTCTCAGTCTCCTAAATGGTCAGCTAACTGTCAAGGGCATAATAACAACCTGTTCTACTGGCTTCAAGCAAAGGGAAGGGCTGTGTCAGATGCTCACCCAGTATCACTCAGTATCTTCAGATGTTCAGAATCTGAATTCCTGGACACTGCAGACTTTCTAGTCAGTAGAAGTCTCCACACTGACAGCACAGTGCCCTTCCAATACACCTACATCACAAGGTCTTTTTAACTTCTGTTACTCTCAAGGAGCCGTTATCAAGTCAGCACTTTCATCCAGTCTTCCTAATGCCTGGGCACTTGTTATCTGAGATGGATTGATTGCAATTCAGGTGTAAGAAGTAAGTAAGGAATCTTTCAGATATGCAATGTTCAAAATACATTTAAGGAAAGGATATAATTCCAGAAAAAAATCACATGGGACTAAGACAAACAGCTGGAAATGTTTGGGCTGTGTGTGTCGTCAGTTGGCTGGGCTTCCTGAGCTACTGGTTGTTTGAGAAGTATGTGTGTGGGCCTGGGCCTTAAGCACTTGCTGGAGAGGAAGGACAGTGTGAAGGCTGAGATAGAGGCTAGGCATGAGAGTTTAGGAAGGCACATGTAGGGAAGCTTCCAGGAAGTTAATAGGCTGGGAGAGTGCACAAATGTGAGACCCAGTCTAAACCGAGAGATTTGTAATATTCATGTTAGGCTAGAATTAGACAGATCCACCAGATTGCTATGTCACAGAGTTGTTAAGCTTACAGGTTGGGAATGGAGTGAAGGGACTACAGTTCAAGGCATTCATCAGACTGAAACAGTACACAGAAAGTCCTTGAGCTAGATAAGAAATTCAAGGCCTAAGAAAGTATCTATACTGAGAAAACAGAAACCAAACAGTAGCTTCCAGGTCTTTGAAACCTTCTTAACTTAATTATGCATTAAAAAAAAAAAGAAATGACTATTTCACATCAAATGGTAAAGCCTTTTGAATAAATGCTTTCTTTCTGAAGCATGGCATTTCATTGTCAATGAATTAATTGACTTGGAATTTCTTTTATACTACCTTGCAATTAGCTTATTAGCCTTTTGCCACTTACCGAAAGTAAAAGGTAAAAGGAATAGCAAAAAAAAAAAAATTGACTATTACACACTTTACAAGGGAAAGAAGAGGAGGAGGAGGAGGAAGAGGGGGAAGAAGAAGGAGGAGAAGAAGAAGAAAGGGGAACACAACCGATCAGTGACTTACTCAAGGCCACTCAGCATTCAGAGGAAAGAGTGATTAAGCATCTGACGCAGTGGGCATATGACTACTGCACTTTCCTAGCACATACTCAATCAGAATAATCACATGGCACTTCACATATGCCTCTCCATATGATAATATGTAGATGCTATGTATAGCCTTCAGATATTCAAAACTCTATACTATTTTTAATTGAATATGTCCAGGAAGACAGAAGGGACAAAAGCTAGCAACTATCACTCCTTACAAGCTAAATAGAGAAATAATGATACACATAAAGGGAAAGAAATTAGGCTCTGTCACACCATAGCTCTCTGTTGTAAGATTTTCACTTCTCTGTCTCTGCTCTATATGATGGGCCTGATGCAGGCACTTTTGATAGCCTCAGTGTGAGGTGTTATTGGCATCAAGTGGGCAGAGACAGAGAGGGCAGAGATGGCTAACTCTCCTACAATGCATAGCACAGAATGACCTTCAGTCACAAGGTCTTCCATGTTCACTAGTGTCACCTCAAAGGAATACAGAATTGGTGACAGGAATTTGACTAGGTTACTGATTTTCTGAAAGCCTTTGTATCCCCACCTACATAACATTCCTAATAAAATAGATTCTACCTTGAAAGCTACCTTTTGTTGTGGCAAAAAACAATTCCATCAAAATGTTTCATTCAACTACTGAAAGGCTCCTGAAGTTTCAGCATTAATGTTACCCAGAAGGCTTTAGAACACACATGAAAAATGAAGAAAATCTAGCTCTGAAAAAAAATTAGAGTTTTTTTGTTTGTTTGTTTTGGTTTGGTTTGACTTGGTTTGGGGTTTTTGATTGTTGTTTGTTTGTTTTGATATTTGTATTTTAAATACTTTATTACGGAGGACAGACATTTGAAATGTGGACTGATGCCTTCAGGAAGTGGTAAAGGTGTTTGAAGTCCCTAGTTTTAAATTTAAAATACCACTAAGAAAGTCCATTATTGAGAAAACAATACTTGGTACCCTTTACAGGATCTTGATCTAATCCTATCTCCACTGAGAAGACAGGATGCTAAAATAAACAATTCCGAAGCAGTCTCTGCATTTGCCATTCCTCAAACATGAGAAGAAAGGCAATTAAAAATTACAGTTGGCATTTAAGCAGAAAGAATTTACACCTAAAAGATGTTAAAATCACAATGATATTCATATTATCTTTGAAACAGGGGTTTCTATACCAAGGCTAATTTTTTTATTATTATTATTATTTAGTCTTAAGGGATCTGATATGGTTTGTTTGAACTGTCAGCTGTGACCACATCTGAAGAGGCAGTTGGCATGGGTCTGCTGATCTTGTGGTGAGTTTTGAATAACAGAGATGTCTTCACTTGGGCAGGGAGGGTTGTTTTCCTCCCTCCTCAGGTCATTTAATTTGTTGAAACAGTTGGCACTTGAAAAGCAAGTTCCTATTAAAACGACCTAAAAATCCAATGTGTTTCTCTGTTTTAAGAGGTGACCAGAGCCAGAAACCACAAGATTACACAGCCAATGAACAAACAAAGCAAATCAGGAGGATCCCGACAGCAGAAGGAGCTCTTCAGCAGAAACTCACTGCAAGGGTTAGCACATGGGTGCTTGCTGTCAATGTCAATTAGAGGGATCAAGATGACCTCCGCTTTTTAATTTTCTCTCATTCCTTAGCCAGTTACAAACGAGATGACAAAGCAGTTTCAGTGCAGAAAAAAAAAAAAAGAAAAAACAAAACTGTGCCCACTTCCTTAAATGCAGAAAGCCTCCCCCGTGTGTGAGTCATCGTGCATGCACAAAGTGTCACTTTTGGAAACAAGGCTAAAGTGGGCTTCCTCCTTTGATGATAAGACGCAATCACAGCATGCTTGTCTAAAATACAGTCAGGTAGCAAACACCAAGCTAGACAATGGCTGTATAAAACCACTTAGATTTTGTTGCAGTCAGAATAGAGACTATTGGTCTGGCAAGGAGAACGTAGGAAACTAAATACAAAAAACGTTTCTCCCATTTTTAAGCTCTCTGGGAGTCTCCTTGCCCCAACCAAGTGCCTCAGAATAAGGCTTTCGTCTGTGTCAAACTTTGCCCTGTGAGTTTCTTTCTTATTGCTTTCAGATCAAGTTCATTTCCAAAGGGATTCTATGTTGAAAAAAATCCCATGAAAATGTGCATTTTGTACATAAGAGTATTCATGTATTTTCATGTGTTTTATGCATTGTACCTGCATACGTATAACAAATTTTTGAAGACTTATTTTATTTTTAAATTTATGTGTAAGGCTATTTTATTAATTGAGTGTAGGTTACAGATGGTTATGAACAACCATGTTAGTGCTGGAAACTGGACCAGAATCCTCTGCAAGAGGAGCAGGTGCTCTTAACCACTTGGCACTCTCTACAGCCCCATAAGTACCATAATTAAAAAAAAAATCACATGACTTAAATTACTACGTAAACATCGGTACACATAGAAGGGCTTTAAACACCAATTTAAGCACCATCCCTTGTGTTAGAAATTCTACCATACTATGGCAATCACATCTAACATGTTATTGACCCACTAATCTAATTGCTAACTGTTGAGTATGGCACATCAACCACCGGGCAATGCTCTATTACATACCTCCATAGCGTGCTCTTTCATATTTGAACTTTTCTGAGTGCTGACTGAGGATGAGTGTTTGCCTGCCTGGTCAACCCAAATTAGAGAAAAGCTCAGGCTCAACCCGTAGGATGCAAACCTAGTTGCTCACATTGACCAGGTGATTAGGGGTAATCACTTAAGTGGATGGTGTTTCATTCCCCTCATTTTACAAATGGAGATGAAATAATTACTTGTCATAGTGTTGTTTTATGAATTAATCATCTGGGCTATGGCTATAGCTTAATGGCAATAGTGGCCTAGCAACCACAAGGTCCTAGCTTCAATTTTTAGTAAGAATCAATAGTATTTTAATATATAATACATACCTAAGTACATGATTAACACATGTGTTTATGCTTATATGTTCTATAAGCATTGATTACATTAACTACACACTAGAATTGAAAAGTGTTTTAATGAAGTGCTTTCACTTACTCATTTAAGGAATATAGAGCTGATGCCAAGGAGGAAAATATATCCCAATATTTACTGTAATTGTCAGCAAACCTGAGGCCCTGTCTCTCTTCCTCCGCACAGCAAGCCACTCATCTCTGGTTGGACATTTCCTCCTCCTTACAGGGAGCTACACGAAGAAATCAAGGGACCCTTTGGCTTTGCCTGTGTGACAAATGTCTTATTGTTTAGATTTAGATAAACATGAAAAAAAGACCCTGACCTAATTCTCTGAAGCCCAAATAACACAGTCATAAATACCGGACATACTAGAACACTCTATATCCACACGGGCATGGAGGCATGAAAATACACACACGTGCACACACTATGATCCCTCCGTGTGCTGAGTTTACAGTGGCTGGGCAGTTTGCTCTTTAGTTTTGGATTTTCAAAAACTATCAATAACACAGTTTCGTTTATCATCTGAAAGGAAGAAGGTTTCTATTTTTAACCTGTGGCTGATTTCAGGGTTACCATCATCACCCAACATTAACTTCCTCTTTGGAAGTGGAAGGCGGAATCACTCTAGTATAATGCAAGTACTGTCCCAGAAAATGACAGTCTGGGATCCCAGTAACCTGAACAAGATTAGTAAGGGAAACAGAATGCCTTAGTGAACAACTTTCTCAACCAAGAGAATAGACATTTGGCTGGGTAAAACCTAATCAGAGATGGCTTGTACTGGTCAGGGCTCACTGAGCACTAGTGACAGACAATGTTGCAGGCATTATGTCCCCTTTGAAGGTATCACTAGGTACATTACGTAGGCAAACTAGAGTAGTTTGAGGAATAAAAAGAAATCAGTTTTGAAAGCCACACAACTGTGAGAAGAGGACTTTGAAAGGCCTACAGATTTCTTGGAACTAAGTCGAACCTCCTTTCAACTGCGTCACGGAGACCTAGACTGCCTCGCACTTCTCCTTGGCCCATCTATATCTTCATTTTATTCCTTTGTCATTTTGCCAGCTTGACCCTTCTGCACCTTTTGGATGTTACTCGCTTTCAGTTAAGAGCAAGCAAGGGTACAAAAACCCACACCCTTGCTCCCACACAGAAAGTCTGCCTGCCGAAGGGTAGGGTCAGCCATGCCCAAGCCCAGCAGCATTCTCACTTCAGTGCAGCTGCAGACATGCACACCGACTCTGCAAGACTCATAAAGCAGCTTTCAGCAACACTTAGCACCCTGTGTGTGAGTGTGCATCTGCGGCAGGGGCCAGACACTGCACAGTGAGCGATTCTCTGCTGAACTCAGGCGGGCCTGCGTGTGAGCAGAGAAAAGGGCCTGGGAGCCAGAGAAGAATGTCCATCCTCTGTGGCTCTGGAGGGTGTATTGTCACATGCTGAAAGACAGGAAGAGGAAAGCTAGCCAAACGCTGTCAATGGAAGAACGTCAGCCCTACGAGGCCCCCCAGCCTAGGTGCCCAATATCTGCTGCTTTACAGATAGGCAGAATGAAGATATGGAGGTTTGTTTTGTTTTTGTTTTTGTTTTTTGTTTGTTTGTTTTTAAAAAGCTTTGTGTAGCTTTTATTAGCCTCTACATTTTTTCTGTTATACTTTTCAATGGTTTGGTCACGAAATATCTCTCCTAATTATTTAAACAAGGAAATAAGCATCTCTCCCCAAGTCAATATTCTACAACCTGGTATGTGCACATTCTATGCAGAACAGGCGTTTCAAGTCTTATGCAAACATTAATCATCTCCCCCGGTTGATGTTATGAGGTAAGTAGCTAAGAAGACCTAGTTCAAGAATGCTTAGGGAGGTTAAGACAACAGAGCAATTTAATTGGAGGGCCTTCTACAGCCTTCAAACTCCATAGCAAAGGAGCTCAGAAGCCCACATCCACTGTAACATAAATAAATCCGACTGCCATGCTAAAGGCAGTTCACACATAGGGGTCAGTCAATAACAAGAAGCCAATGCCAATCACTTGCTGTTCTCACAACATCCATACATTCGTGGCCAGATTCCAATTAGCTTAAGAAGGTCCTAGTCCACAGACAGCTCTGTGTTCCCTATAGAGCATGACAGTCAACTTTATGCTCTTACTGACTATAAAGTGAACAATATTTCTTTAATAATACCTTGAAACAACCTTCGGGAAGGGGGCCAGGAGCTGTAATTTGGCCTTGACCCTGTAGGAAGAGTTCTGGGACATGCTCCTACTAACTCTTAGGCATCAGTACTTGTGGCTTTAAGTACCTGCTGCCAAAATAGAGCTACACTCCTAAAATTCTTTGTACTAACCCACATTTGAATTCTTCTCATGACGAAGCACCCGTCCAACTCTCAGTGGATTTACCCCTTGATCACTACTCTGAAAATGTTGATGTTCCAGTTTCTCAGTAGGAAGAATCTGGGAAGGTTTAAGACTATGAGTCAAAATTAAATCCCCCTGAAAATATATTTTAAATTCCCTTGTTTCTGAATATGCTATCATATACCTTAAAACGTAAGGCAGACACCACAAATAACTACACACTAAGTATTATTTGTACAAGTACTAGGAGTGACAGTCTCAGCCTCAATGTTGAACCTTGACAGTAATGTTCATTATGCATGCAAACTAGCTTTCATTGACTATTTTATAAATAGTTCTTCGAGCCCTAACCCTTAACAAGAAATTCCATTCCTCAAGAGGGACTTTTTCCAAGGTTCTTTCCAGTTTTAGAATTATTATTATTATTATTATTATTATTATCATTATTATTATTATTATTATTATTATTATTATTATTATTATTATTATTATATTGTGTATTATGCCACTACTTAACAAGTTCTCAAAATGAGGAAGTTTCCTACTGAGTTGATAATAAAATGCCGGAATTTACTCTTCGAGGTGAAAGAATCTATACATGAATGTCTCATGTTATCCCCTAAATGGCCACTTAAGAAAGGACTAATTATCATTGCTATTATATACTCATGGTAGTGATTATACCAGTAAGATTTAAAGGAAATTAACTGTACCTGCCAGGCACAGTAATTAAGATGCCTTCATTTAGCTTATGTAACAGCATTGAAGTTGCTTCTTCAGTTATTTCCAATACACAGAGTCAGACACTAATGCCACCGAAAACCAGTGTGACCTTAGTACCTCTCTAAATAAGTGCCAGAACTTTAACTCAAAATGCCTGGGTCCTAAACTTCATAATCCCTGTGTAAATATAATGCAAACAAATGCTAGTTACAAATGAAAATCAGTGAATACTATTCAAAAGGATATCTAAAGTTATTTAGGAAAGAACTGCCCAGTAGTCTAAACCTTCAAACTTTATGGCTGTGTCCTTTAGCCTTAAATCAAAATAAACCACAGCTACATTTCACTCAGAGAAAAACACCCTTGCATATCAATCAATCATAACTAATGTTTCTAGTGCACCAAAAAAATTGTTCACATGACTACTGAACAGAATTACATTCAACTTATACTTATTCTACCTTACCATAGCCCCTAGGACCTAATAGCAAGACCTGTGCATACATTTTGGCCCGTATATCCCACAGGCTATAATTTAGCAGTCATCATTAAGGAAAAATTTCCCATTACTAGAGGTACCATTATATGTCTCTCACAGTATGTTTACACCAGAGCACATTTTTATTTTCATGTACATATGCCAATTATATCCAAAATATCCTTTCAAAGGATAATCTTGGTTGAACTAAAATGACACACACTTTTGTTTATGACACATCTGATCTGTGAACAGAATAAAATGAAAAAACAACAGTGAAAAAAATTCAAAAAGTATATCACATCTTTATTTAAATGAAATATAGGAAAGGAAAATTGGGTTACCATTCTCATAATGTTTATAAATATGGATTCTCTTTGCTCAAATCAGAAAAAAAATAAATTTCATCATTTAAAATTCATTCATTTCTAAAAATTAAATGTAAAAGATTCTATTAAAAAATACCTATAAGAATCTTTATAATGCCTGCATTGGATGGAATTTAGCCTCTCATTCTAGCAGACAATGGGTATTCGCATTCTGGAAGAAAGCGTTAACTCTACCTCTACTGTAATGGTGAGCATGCATGTCTAAGGAGACTACCGCTACTGTAGTGGTGAGCATGCATGTCTAAGGAGACTGGGGCTGTGAACCTTGAAGAAGGAAATGGGCACCACAACAACCAGAACACACTTCCAAGAAATTAAGATGTGGTAGAGTTTCCTGAACTGTCATAGTCAGGACTCTGGCACTTCCCAGTTCCTGTTTCCCTTTCTTTACCACTAAAGCATGCCTTTTCTGAGCCCAGTGGCTTTCTTCAATGAGCCACTGCGACCACAAGCATCTCATTCAGAGCACTGTTTGTTCTCGTCTGAAATCTGGAATACTGGTTGACCTCTCCACTGCCTCCAGACCATGGTTGAATGGAGGAGGAACCAATGCGTGTTAAGTCTCATTTCTACTTCATTCATCTTTGGCCTAAATCTAGATTAGGATGGTTTGGGAATATCCAGATGTGGGAAGTCACTAACATTGAAGGGTGTATGTGGTCAGTAATTTAAAGGTACTTGTTCCAGAACTCAGTTTACATTTGAAGTTCATAGCTGAAGCCAGAGAAATTCTGCTGCAAGGAGAGACAGAGAGAAAGAGAGAGAGAGAGAGAGAGAGAGAGAGAGAGAGAGAGAGAG
>NW_022196912.1:109868458-109870903 GCF_008632895.1 Mastomys coucha | reverse complement strand
AGAGAGAGAGAGAGAGAGAGAGAGAGAGAGAGAGAGAGAAGAGCTCAGAGTGACAGTGAAAAATCTCAACATGTAAGCAAAAGGACACATCACTACAGTGTCCTATATCCATGGATTAACTAGAGAGCCAGCATTTATGGGGTGCCTCTGAGGTACCTCAGTAATTTAGTTGCATATCTGCATTTTATACTTAAAAGGATCTAGAATTATGAGAACATCAAAATACTGTAAAAGCAGAAACCAATGCAGTCATACCTAGATCTGACCCATTTCCTTAACTCTCAGTCTATCTGACTTGCTTTCTGGCCAGTCGTTTTCTACGAGTCCTTTCCTGTGACACAAACAGGGCTGATAAAGGCAAATGAACTTAGGGAACCCACTCAGCCTTCCAGTGTTTTGCTCTCTTGAACATAAATAGCATAAAACTATGACTCTAAACCCTACTGAGGTTGTATGTACTAAGCGGGGCCAAATCCATACTGAAGGCACACTGATAGTGCTGCATGTATGCATGAACAGATATTTCTTGTGTAAATATAACTATCAGGTAAAAAAAAAAAAAATCTTCTGAAAAACCTGGACAAGCCTTGCAACACCAACAGCACTTTCCCTGGATCATTAATTCTGGCTCCAATTTGCTACTGTCAGGAAAGCAGTCCCACTGTCCAGGACCACCCACCTGCGATCAGGCTGAATGTGCCTGGCATCTTGACATTTTATTGATTCTCATCCAAAGCTTACGTTAAAAAAAAAAAAAAAGGCATCTCAGAGTCCAAATGGATTCTCAACCACAAATAAGTTGTGGCAAATCCAAAGACAAGATGCAAATGGGAGAGACAAATCTAAGACAGCTCACAACAGGCTAGCACATATTCAAGGGCAACTCCACAAGAGAGGCAGATCCAGGAAACCTCAGCACTGTGTGTGGGGGATGGTCGCCCTGAGTGGTCCAATCTGCAGTCTTGCTTACGTTTTCACGAGAATGTATCTGTACACTGACTCCAGTGGTCCTACTGTCAAAAAACTGTCAAACTCTGCAGTTTCAGTGTCTGTGAATAGCCAATAGAAACTGCATTGTTGTAAACATAGCCCTGATTGTGACAAATGATTTAGGTCATTGAACAGTTAGAATAAATGAGAAATTACAGAAAGTGTCTAAACATACTGTATCCTTTAAGCTTTGAAACAACCAAAGGAGCAATAAGTGTTTTCCATTTTACAGTAAAAAAAAAAAAAATGAGGTTTGGGGGAAGAAAAGTAAATTGATCCATATAATAAATATGGAGAAAATGGGTACAAGAAGACATTGGAGTCTTTTATGAGTTATGTGACACTTCCCTTTTGCTTTCACTCATCCTCATTAAATATGACTAAATGAAATGCATATTTGCCCAACTTCCTAATCCTGCCCCTAGAGAATTTGCATACAGGGGTTCATCACACCCCAGTCTGGACAAACAGACTGATTTTCAAGGGTTTCTGAAATCCTTAAATTCTTTTTTAATTTTAGCAAAGATAATATACCCATTTCAAAATAAAATAAATAAATAAATAAAAAGGAAGGAAGAGCAGAAAGCTATAATTCCATGGGGGCAACATGGACTTCTGCTGGCTTTTACTTTCTTCCTGATGTTCCACTTGCCCCAGCCCACTGAACAACTCCTACTGACTTCAAAACCAGCTCCTGCAAAAGCAAGAGCAATGAGGCCTAAAAGGGCTGGCAGGGATAAACAGAGATTCATTGAGATGCCAGTCATCTCAACTCACATGTTCACAGAAACCTCCCAGTGCTGATTTCTATCAGGGATGTGGTGTGGCTCAGGAAGTAAGAGTTTCCATCTGGGAGGGATGTGTTTCTACTGCACTGATAGTTCTCAGGTTTCTAAGGCTGCCCCAGGTCTCTGTGTGCCCATCTGAGTTTGATGAACAGGGAAAGCCCTACCACTACAAAGCGGTGGATGCTATGTTTCCCACAGAGCTAATCTGTCTGTGATTTTTGCAATTCTGTAATTTCAAGAACTACTTTTTTTTTTTTGGAGAAGGAAAAAAATGACCCTAGATGACATAAGTAGAGGTCTCTTGTGTTACTAACCCCAGCCTTTCCACTTTGCGAGGGCATCTGTTTGCTCTGCTGTGCCAGAGATTGTAGTCTGCCTGGAAGTCTAGAAGTTGGGTCCATGCCTCCCGCCCTCCAGTCTGTCACTGATTGAAAAGATAACTTCTTTGAAACTTCCATTTGGGCACTCATTCTTACTTCATCATCTGTCCATCATCATTGGATCTGCCTCACCAATAATCAAAAGTATTAGGGATTATAAAGATGAGCCTTCTGATAATGTTGTAATATACTTTGTACTGCCTAGTTAACACAGCATACATTTATTTTATTTTTTTATTAGATGTTTTCTTATTTACAACAATATCTCCTTTCCCAGGTTCCCCTCC
>NW_022196912.1:109865281-109868364 GCF_008632895.1 Mastomys coucha | reverse complement strand
AGGAAAAGAAGAAAAAAAAAGAAAAAGAAAAAGAAAAAGAAAAGAAAATAAAACAAAAACTAAAACAATCCCCTTTTCCCTCCCTCCTGCCCCTGCTCACCATCCCACACCCTCCTGCTTACTGGCCCTGGCATTCTCCTACACTGGGGCATAGAACCTTCACAGGACCGAGGTCCTCTCCTCCCATTGATGACTGACTAGGCCATCCTCTGCTATACGAATGTTGCTGGAGCCATGACTCCCCCCCACCATGTATACTCTTTGGTTGGAGTTTTAGTCCCTAGGAGCTCTGAGGGAACTAGTTGGTTCATATTGATGTTCCTCCTAAGGGGCTGCAAACCCTTCAGCTCCTTGGGTCCTTTCTCTAGTTCCTTCACTGGGGACCCTGTACTCAGTCCAATGGATGGCTGTGAGCCTCTACTATCCTGCCACCAAAGGCACAGCAGTGAATTGTTTCGCAGCTTTCTGGATGGCTACATGTAGAGCTGAGAGAGGGAAAAGAAAACAAGTTCATAGCATCTTTTGAAATAATGGGCTGAGTGTCCTTTCATGTGGAGACGGCAAGAGAAAGTAATACAGATCCCAACAGGAAAAAAAATAAGGTTGGACCGTTCACTCCGAATTCACTTTTGAGAATCTCTCTACAGATGCTGATGACCTTCTGCTAAATGAAGGCCCAAGTCTGTCCTTCACTTTCTCCTGCACATCCTACTGACAGTCAAGGAAGGAAAGCACATTCTGGAGGCTGGCCATGGTCCTCAGAGAATAAGAAACACAGACAAGACAGTATGCAGCCTAGGAAGTGAGCATGGATAAGTGTGTGGCTGTCGGGAATTAGTAAAAATCCATGCATCTCTTTTTAGTCGCAGCAGCAGTGAGCCTGCCACTAGAATCTTATCTATAACTGCACTCACTTCCAAAGTCAACAGGAGTTTTGTTACAGCCTTGCAGAGGGAAATGGATTCATACGTCATTTGCAATGATTCATTTTGCTTCCTCTCCTGCATTTTTATATATATTGACAGAATATAAAAATACATTCTAAAAAAAAAATCAATTTTGTTTTGTAGTATTCTTCTGAAGCATCAAAAGGAGCCCTGAGAATTAAAAGATTTGACAGCCTGTGAACAAATACTTAAGAGGGGTGACCCGCAATGGAATTCCATGGGCCACAGACTCAACCCGCTCTCAAAGAAAAGTGCAAGTGCTTAAGCATTGCAGATTGCTCTGGATTTATTTTGAGATTTGAATTTCCATTTTATTTTTAACAAGAGCTTTACAGTCCACTGACAAATGTCCTGCACTATATTTAGAGGAATAATAATATTTAAGAACATTGACAGAGCAAGCTTTCTACTTTTTCTCTACAGAAAGAGAAAGCAAATGCAGATAGTAAGAAATCCATGTCCATGGTGTGCATCTTGCAGCAGAACCATCAGTTCCACCCTGACCTCTACAGTAAATGCTCTTGCAGGTATGTCAGAGATGCTTCTAAATTCCATCTATGGTAGCGTCTCCCCTATGAACCGAGAAATTTTCACCACTGAGCAGGCAATTAGTTTTACCCAAGGAGAGATTTAAAGCTGAAAATGAGTTTGGAAACAAAAATAAAAATGACAAATAGCGTGTTAACCTAGTCCTAAACAACATGACCAGTGTGCACTGCCTCTGCATTTAGAATCCGAGTTTTCAGAAACAAGAAAAACACTGTTTTTAGTTTTCCTTGGAAGAAAGCTGGAGGCAAGTAATATGCTGATTATTCTTCAGAGACGAAAGGGTGCTGAAAGCTTTTAATAACATGTAAAATCCCAAGTTTGCAAGCCACGAACAGCAAGCAACGGCAGTGTTTTATCACATTATAAATGTAAGTCACGCTGTCTAGTGTTTGGAGACAGCAAATGCTTTCGAACAAAGCAGGATGCCTTTACTTCTATGCTTCAACAGAAGGAAATGCTGAAATACTTTGAGGTATTTGGAGGTAACTGTCATAACAAAATTGCATAGTATTTGTCATGAAAAAATATGAAAACATATGTAGTTTTTAAAAAAAATAACACTGAATACAACCAAAATTGCGTAACTGAGTTATGGTCATGGTCATGAGTTTCTGAGGCTCCTGTCAGTCAGATTTTCACGTATTGCACAGATTATCTATTTTTTCCTCTCATGGTGTTCATTGTGAGTCCTACACTAGACCATTAATTATAGGAAACACAGCAAGTAAGTCCATAGGCTCATGTGTTCATACAGCAAGCATCCATTTCAGTTCTAGAGTGTGATCTCTCAAGTGGCAAAGAAATCTAAAGGTTTACTGAATCCTTAAAGGCTGTCCTCCTGCCTGGCTGGGTCCTAGGCTCTGAGCTGCTATTTGCTCTAATGTTTCCCACAGCTCAGGGCAGTAAGTGAAGGTACCACTTCTATGGTTATCAACACCTGACAACCAGAAGTGGGAGTTATCTGGGACTGGGGTCTCCTAATTAGAAGGCATCTAAAAGGCCCTTTGCCTTTGCTTCTAAACATTCTCAGTGTGCCCTTCCTCCATGGAGCCTTGGAAGTGTGAAGGATGTAGTCTTTATTCACTGGTACATTGTACCCATGGAAAACACACAGAGCAAAGGATTTTCTACACGGACCATAAAACATGCTAGATTGGAGCCTCAGAGATCCTAATTGTTCATCTTCCATTACTCCATGTACATCTGCTAAACCTGGGTTGATATGCCAAAGGTATATATTTTCCCCTATTTTCAATCTAACATACAGTTACTAAAAGGGTGAATTCTGGAATACCTGTAGTACAAAAAAAAAAAAAAAAAAAAAAAAAAAAAAAAAAAAAAAAAAAACTTTAAATCTTCTTTGAAAAATACCACCGGGCTGTGGTGGCACACACCTTTAATCCCAGCACTTGGGAGACAGAAGCAGGCAGATTTCTGAGTTCAAGGCCAGCCTGGTCTACAGAGTGAGTTCCAGGACAGCCAGGACTATATAGAGAAACCCTGTCTCAAAAAAACTTCAAAAGAGAGAGAGAAAGAGGGATGGGAAAGAGAGAGAGAGAGAAAGAGAGAGAGAGAGGGAGAGAGAGA
>NW_022196912.1:109857104-109865271 GCF_008632895.1 Mastomys coucha | reverse complement strand
AGAGAGAGAGAGAGAGAGAGAGAGAGAGAGAGAAACACTGCTTTTAAGATGACAATGAATCAAAAAGGTACATTGGAGTTGTAAGAACTATTTCAATAAGGAGTGATTAAACTATTAGTCTTGGAATAGGGGATTGGGATTTGCAGGTACACAATCCCCTCTTATGCAGCATACATATCCCATCATAATGACAAAGACATAGCAGAACCTACGATGTTCTCATGCAAAGTAACACCAATCCTGTTTCAAACATATGACTGCTGTGGAGGATCATTTGGTTCTGAGTTTCTCAACTTCAGATTGCAGATGTCTGATGACAAGCATTGGAGACAAACAAACACTGTGGTAAGTGTGAATCTGGCCAGCTCAACTACTTCCCTGGTCATCCTACCTAGCCATTCCAAGTTCTGTATTGGAATCTGTAACAGAAACAAGATGTGTATGCCTATGATGAGCATAGAAACCACGTGTGATAACTTACTAAAAGCCACAGAAAAAGTATTTGCTTATCCAAGCCACAGGACTTTTATGCTGGGTGAATTTGTAACACGTGTAGGTGGTACCCAGAGATCTGAGAGAAAATGGATCCTCCTGTTGTTGGTATTGACCTGCTTTACTCTTGGAAGGTAGCCAAAAACTTGGTTTTCTGCATTGCTTGGATTGTCCTAGAAAGGTTTTATTTCTTTTCTTCTCAAACAGAGACTGAAAAAGTGCCATTCAACTACTAGAAAAATATTCCATTTGGGATAATGGCTGTTTGAGAAGAAAGCAAAGTAGTCAATGGGGACATCCCAGCTTCCTTATAAACCACCAATCAAAATACAGTTCTGAAATTTAGGAGACAGAATTGTACCCAAATGAGAAAACCTGGAACACATTTCCATGTGAAGAGATGACTTAATAAGAGCCATGGGGCTGTACTCCTCTCCACTCTGCAAGGCAAGCTTCAGTTTATTTAAAGCACAGAAGCAAATGTTGGATTGTCACAGAGGAGCAGAAATGAAGAGAACTGAATAAGTTCTAAACAAGGCATCACCACATTTCTATTATGATGATTCTAGAAAAGGTATCTGAAGATAGGCCCACGGCAGGACCAATACCCCTACAGCCCCATCCCCCATCCTTGGCAATCTCTCTGCATTAACCTTTGAGAAGAACAGAACTGTCCCTGACTCTGTCACATAAAGGGCTGTTTACTAAACAAATTCGTTCTTCCATGAGACCTATGTGCACAAAACACATTGGGTGTTTCTCAGAAACTCTAGCATAACTTATTGTTCTGAAATGCACCTATTAACGCTCTTGTATTAACAGAAAAATCTGACAATCATGAGCCAAATACTGAATGATCTCTTCTTGGTTAATGATGTCAGCCAAAGGTGCTCATCAAGGTAAGCACGGTTCAGTTTCCTGGGACATATTTTAAAAGCATTAACCTTTGGGGCCTCCCCCATGGTGATAAGGCTTCTTATGAATCAAGCACAATCACAATGTAGTCCCTGTGCACACCCAAATTGGAATTATTGTTAAAATCCAAACTAATAAAAAGAAGAAGGATTGATGCACCAAAGGCCACTGACAGCTCATGTCACTCCACCAAACCCCTAGAGACAGTTTAGAAGTCTAGAAGCTTGAGGCAGCATCACCTTGGGAATGGTCAAAGGGATTATGCCTATCCAAATAACGGTCTGCTTCTTTAGAAACCAGATGAGGATACATCTGACTACAGAGAAAGTCACCTAAAGTAGCAAGCAAGCGAGAAGTCCCAGAATAGATGCCGTGGCACCCGATGCCAGCACTTACCCATGCTGTCACTGCTGAACAATCCCCCCCTCCCCCCACGTTTCTTCAACAGCTGAAAGAACTGGCGCACCCAACTGAAGGAGTGGAGACATTTTTCTGGGCTTAGGTAATGCACTAACTCCTTCACCACAGAGAGACTGTCGAATCATCATAAGGCATAAGGAAATCCACACAGGAATCAGGAATTAGCTGAACAGATGTAAGCCACCTCTTCATTTTATCAGCAAAGGGTCATACAACATTAAAAAATAAATACAAAAATATATAATTGAAGTTGAATAAGAATAAAACTGTTTTTTCTTCTAGGTATATGTGCTGTATGTGTGCATGTGTAGTAGCTGATACGTTGTGGTGTAGCAGGCTACAGAAGGGAATAGCCCCTTTGCTTTTCTTCATATCTTTTTTTTTCCTTTAACATCATTAACTTCTGACATTTATTTTTAATTAAAATTTAATTAAACCATGCTCCCATTCTCTCTCCTTTGTCCAATGGCCCACGTCCTGCCTCCGATACATGCTTCTTTTATCTTTAATTATTATTTCTACATATGTGTGTGCACACAATGAATAATTATAGAAATAAAACTTGCACATGTATGTTCAGGGCTGACCACTTGTTATTGCATAAACATTTAAGTTGCTCCTTTCTGGGAACTTTGATTCTCCCTCTCTTGAAGCTAATTAATTGCCTGCATCTCTTCATCTCGGGGTGGGGTCCCATGAGTTTTCTCTCATCTCTATTGGCATGTCAACTGGTGTCACTGAGCAGGTCTTGTTTAGGCAGTCATATTGTTGAGATTACATGGGTGTAACCTTCCTGTCATATCTAGAAGACACAATTTCACAGCCTCCCTTCTGATATGTTCCCTAAGCTCTGCATATAAGGATTTCCATATAAATGTATCAACCAGGTCTGGACACCTCATGGCCAATTACTCTTGTCTGCATGTGGACCAGCTGTGGCTTCCTGTAATGGTCTCCTTCTGCTGCAAACAAAGAAGCTTCTTTGAAGAGAGATGAAAGCTACATATCATCCTGTGATTAAAATACTAGGCTTTTAATATGTCCCGTTATATGTGTGGTCACTTATAATCGATAGGAACTTCCCTATGGGAGGATATAGGTGACAATTGTGTTGTACTAGGAATTCCAAACTTCTAAAATGATGACTTAGACAGAGACAGATATACAGAGGAAGTCCTTTGCCAATCAGTGCAAAGAATGACAAAAGACTGGAAAGCTAAATCTGAAGTCTGGATAGCCTTGTACTCAAAATCACATACAGGAAAGCAATGAGTGACAGAAAGTTTCCCCTTCATAGTTACTCAGACCCATGCTCAAATTCAAGTTCTCCCGTCACTGACTTAGGCACACAATATTCAAACCTGAACCCTTGGAGCCTCTTGGTCACCCATGAAGGGTAAGTAAATTTATATATACTAAGTATCCAGTGCACGAAATAATACATGTCATTTAATGAGAAGAATGGAAAGCAATGGAGTACATTTCTGTGCACCCAAAGGATTTTCTAATTATCATATGTTTACCAAGCCTCAGGCACGAATTTACTCTGTGCCTAGCTATGAATATAAATTTGTGCCTAGCTGTGAACAGAACAAAGGAAAAACAGAGTAACATCAAAATCTACTGTTTTCCTTGTCCATTGATGTCATTTTACTAAGGAAATCAACCCATGCTTAATACAGTCCCTCCCCATGAACTTGGGATATGAGTATGCAGATGGTACAAAAATCTTAAGACTTTTCTGGTTGGCCTCTACATCTTGTTTGGGAAGATAATGTGTAATTGGCTTGAAAAGCTAATGGCAACGATTGGAGTAATAACTATAAAATGAGTGCATAAAAGTAAGCAGAGTAGCCACTGAGCATTCAGGAAAATAGTTGTAATTGGTTAAAAAAATAATATGAGCTCAGATGAGAAAGGAGCTACCTTCGCGTAAAGAAGTCTGGGAATTCTTCTTGGAAGATAAGCCACTAGAGACAAGCTTTGAAGCCGAAGCAGAGTTCAGATAAGCAAAGAAGGGAAAATCCTTTATGTACGACACAAGTGCAGTCACAGAAGAGAGAAAATACAGAACCACAGGATAACTGGGAGACACTGCAACCCATTATCAATATTGTCCATGTGTCCAATGCCATTATTGAGCCCCTGCTGTTTAGTGGTTTCCAAAAGTTTGCTATCTTCCCAGTATATTGCTATTATATAACATTCACATTCAAGTAGTGTCCATTTTCAAAATATCTGAGCTAGCCAATGAATTGTAAATGCCTCCCCTTAACACTACATCAGAGGCTCATGATGTTGTTTAATAGGATGCAAAGTAATGGAGTTTCTGGACACATGGTTTACATCACCATGCTGGGGAACAGGAGTCACTGGATGCTTTGACAAGTCCTATCCTAGAACACTTGATAAGAAAAGAAGGTGCTGACGCTGTTCTTCAGACATCACATGCACAAGGAGTCAGACAAACACATCTCTCTAGCTCTGCCCCTGTCGTCCCAAGCCACACCATTTGCTAGAATTTCCCCCTTGCTACCACAGGGACAGCATCATGGAAAGAATACCAGATGAATAATGGATACCTTTAATTCTACCTTTTGGGGGAAACTAATTGTTGATATAGCCTTGGGACATGTCAATCAATAGAAGGAAAGATCACAGAGATTACAGAAGTATCTTTACCAAGCTCTAACAACAGAATCGCACTATGTTTCGTACATTGCCTATTTGTATAAGGAATGGAGTATCACAATAATCAGGTCTCAGCTCTCTAATAATTCAATACCCTCACTGGTCTACAAGTTTTGGTTAATAGAGTTTGAGTACTTCTGAAATGTAGATATACAAGAAGGTAGTAAGTTTCATTTTGAAAGAAATGCTAGAACACTTACATTATACAGACAAGCTAGCTGACCCCAAGTTAACATCATGGGAGTCTTCAAGTGACATGTCCATTGATAGAAGCATGACAGCCTTCTGACTCAAGTATAGCTTTTCATTTTAAACTACTTTGATCTTGCTAAAAACATAGGAAGAAAAGCATGGTTCTAAATCTTTTACCAGGACCTGGACCAAAAAAAATCTCCTGTTATCAATTTACATCACTCAAACAAAGGCTGAGAACCTAAATCAAGCATCTTCTAGAGACAGGGTTACTGGAGGTTGCTGATGGCAACAATAAGTTCAAGGCCTGAACTCCTGTTGTAGCACAGATTTCAGAGAAAGTCTAATCAGTTTATTTTATAACAATTTCCTTTTTTTTTTTCAAAAAACAATGGAAGTTGAAGGGAAAATACAAAGTATGCTTCAAAGTCATTCACACTGGCAGCACAGTGGTACAGGATTGAGAATCAGTATTTGTTAGGTAGAGGAAGGAAGGTTGAGAGTTCAGGGCCTGCCTTGATAATGTAGGAAGTTGGAGCCATTCTAGGATACATGAGACCTTGCCTCAAATAAGGCATTACAAGACAAAAATATAAGGAAAAAAAATACATAATGCACTCCATTCGTTGCTTCTTCATTTAATTGTACAAGTTAAATCATATCAATGAAAAATTTAAAAAAGCAATAAATCTCTAAATGTGAAGCCATTTATCTGCTTATAAACACCATGCTCACATTGAGATGAGAAAGCACAACCAAGGATTCCCATTGTATAAAAGAAAAGAGGAGCTGAATTATTACATGTTCAGTTCCCATATGCATTTTGGGCTTTTTACAATATCCTCACATAGATTCTAATCTAAAGTTTGGTTTTGCAATCTATAAAAACCTAGGTCCTTTATCTTTAGTGCTCAATAGAAACTTGGCACCGAAGCCAGAAAACATCTTTGAAAGGGCAGCAATATCACGCCTGCCTTGAAATGACAACTCTGTGCCCCTGGATGATGGCTGTCAATACCAGAAGCCAGAGAGAACAGTAGAAATGCCTTCTGATTTGGTGTGAAAGCTTGTCACTCCCAGCTCCTGATTTTCTGTAAGGTTGAAAGATGATAGGCCCATTTGGAGGAAGACTGTTTAAAGAATTCTAGAGTAAACACAATGAGCACAGCCACATCTGATAAATACCGCTGAGACTCACTGTCACATCCAATTAACTTGACTCCAAAATTCAATCTGAACGAAATATTTAAAAGAAAACAGCCTGGTCACAAAAAACTCTGGTGATCCCACTTATTGCTGATGCAACTATCCCCCAAAATCACAGGGCAGGGGGATAAAGCTTCAACAGTATCCTAAGATTGGCATTCTGTCATTGTCTTGTCACTGTTTAGCAAAATAAATGTATTTTTTTATATCTCTAATAAAATCCTAACAACCCATAGTTACAAAGGCCCAGGGACAAAATAATTCTCACTTGAAATTCACATAAGCATTCCTCACTGTGACTGACTACAGACTTAGATTAGGACCCTCCAATATGTGGACAATGTCTTGGCTCTAAATGGTCTCTCACTGCAAACTTTTATCTGCACAGCTGAAATGAATTCCACCAATGTGGGTTCACACAGCATGAAATCACCCCTTGTCCCTGCTGTCTTTGTCCTGCCCTGGTCCCACAAGTCCCAGGATAGAAGATTCCACTGCCCTTTCATTTCCTGATCAGGGAAGGGAACCAGAAGCGATCAAATTTCCCCTTCACTTCAGGTCAGGCTGTAAAAAGAAAACCTGAACTAATAGTGGTAGCCTTGACAGTAGCTGCTCAGCTGCCACAGCAGTCCGGGAATGGCAGAGCAGCTCTGGGCAGATGCATTTCCTTCTTCCTAGGAGAAAGCGGGGAAGGGTGGTGGAAAGCAAAATGGTGAGTGCCTGTGCCTGCTCCAGTGCTCACCTTTTCTCCCCACTGGTCCCTCACTAGTATGCCACATGCCTGTCTGTGCAAGTTGCCAGCTTAAACCTCCAGGACTATGCAGTCCTTGCTTCTTGTGAAAGGCTGCAATTACTAGGAAATCTCAGGTAAACTGTTCAACCATGAAAGAAATTATGGCTCAAACGTACCATATTCTTTCTAAAATAACAAAGACATTGACTTACATATCATTTAAGCGAGAATAATATCAAAGTAAAATGAAAATGGGTAAATGAGAGTTGGGGATAGTGAGTAGGAAAATCAAGCCAGACACTGCTAACTAAAATGCACTTATGTTTCAACATCTGAGGGTAACTGATGTCAAGACATCTCAGCTCCAACTTGAATCCCTCTTGTACATTGATATAATTTACTTGAAATATAAACGCACCCATCTTTATATTTAAATTACCTCTTGATGTCTTGTCATATTGAATACCACATAAGTGCTATATCAATAGTTATTCATTGTATTTGGGGAGGTAGCAAAAAAAACTGTCCACATCATCAGTGGATGATATATTTAATCCATCATCAGTTAAATATATGAATGTATTAAAACACAAAATTGTCAGGTCAGTACCTCACGCCACCTCACCAAAGTCTGTAGTGGCTTTTCCAATATACTTACACTGGAACTGAAATTCAAACTGTTAAGTAATAGGGCTGGTGGCATGACTCAGAGGTAAACTGAAAGTTTATGGTGTGTGTATGTGTGTGTGTATGTGTGTGTGTGTGTTTGTGTTTGTGTGTTACTTTATGTAATATTCAGGACAATCTCTCATTCCTTAATTTGATCAGAGACTAGGTTATAGGAAAGATAGAATAAATGGAAGGCATTCTTTTAAGGATTTGTGGACTGAATGTCATATAGTTGATTAACAATTCTTTTTTTTTTTTTTTTAATTTGGCTTATGGTATGAAGGTACAGCAGAGACTGGAGAGGCAAGAGTAAGCAACCAAAGTGGGGCTGGGTTTCATAGTAACTAATTGAATGGAAAAGGCAACAGAATTGAACTTCCATCCCTAAGAAAATTCATAGAAATGAAAAAAGAGGGGACCTGTAGGTAAATTGAGTGTCTTGATTTTAGTGAAGAGCAAGTCCAGCTCACTTGCATGAAATATTGTACATGATCATCACCATAAAGAGTGTCCAACACAAGGACAATTCAGTTAAAATGAAGACCAAATTGTCTAGCATTGGCTGCTGTATTGTTATTAATACTGCTTTCAGGATGTCCAATTGGTTTATTATTTCAGTACAGATTTGGATAATATGCCTCTAACATACAGGGCAGAAAGACTCTACTCAAGTGTTCTATGCTTCAAAGCTCTCTCCCACTCTGTCTGTGCTGTTACATGTCTGTATGTAGATCAGCAGGATTTCATAAGAACAACTTTAAATAGTCTTTATCAGTCCACTTATGAAGCAGGAAAGTTAAAAGATTCTCAAGGCCAAGGCTACACAGAGAAACCCTGTCTCGAAAAACC
>NW_022196912.1:109834673-109857094 GCF_008632895.1 Mastomys coucha | reverse complement strand
AAAAAAAAGATTCTCAAGGAAACCCAAGTCAAGAAAAGAGATGGTTAATGACCGATTCAGCTGTCAAAATCCTTGCTGGTGCCACGTTACAGGCTGACGAGAACATCTGTGCTAAGAGGATGGCAAACCACGGTGTTTTTTTTTACAGGACCAGCCAACAAAGGTATACCTTCCCTGGGAAGTACCCTACGCTAAGTCATTCACAGATACCTTTGCAGTCAAGCGTCATTTCATGTGAAGTATGAGAGTTCCCATGTGTGCTTCGCGAAGAGTCAGGGAAGCAGAAGGAAGACATATGCCTTAGCTCCTAAGGAAATGACCAGGCACTCTGAACCAACACAATATGCACAGCAGAAGTAGACACTGTATACATAGAGAGCAGCCTTTCTTCACTTTCTTTCTTCCTTCCTTCCTTCCTTTCTTCTTTCTTTCTTTCTTTCTTTCCTTTCTCCTCTCTTTCTTTCTTTCTTTCTTTCCTTCTTTTCTTTCTCATATCCATCTTTGATCAAGAAGGAAACTTAGAGGATTTAAATATACTAGGAGCACGTAACGGAGCCAGGATTGGGGTAAAATAAACAGTGATAAAGACTATGTCCAATGGTTCAAGGAGAACATGTCAAGCATGTTGGCTACATTTTAATGGTTTCAAATTTTAAACCTACAATTCTGTTCCTATTTTATGTGTATGTACATACATAATGTACAAAAAATATGTATATGTATGTATATATATATGTGTGTGTGTGTGTATAATATATACGTATTTATCCAGACTCATATAAATTAGTGTTCAATACAAACATCAGCATATTATTTATTTAAACAAGTTTCAAGAGATAATTTTTTCACTCAACTTTCAATGACATTATAGGATGAGAGATTTTGTATAACTAAATTAGGATTCATTGTCCTTTAATCCCAATACAAACATTAACAGTGTTTGGAATGTCATAGTATATTACCCTTCCTCTGGCAGAAAAGGGTTGCTTTTTAATTATGACTGATACACAATATCTACCTCAAGTATATATGCTTCCTTCATTTTTAGGAAGTTGATACAGTGAACAGATAAATTCCTTTAGCATGTCAAAGATTTAATAAGACTAAACATTGACATTACTTTTTTAAACAGTTGATAATATTTCCTTTTCCTACAAAGTAGGCTAGGAATATTAAACCTGTAAACTCTACCACACACATTTCTATCAAATAGCTAACAACGTTTGTATTTTCTAGAAGTCTTTTACCTAAATTAGTGGAAATGTCTGTTTTGTTCATGTATGTGTGCTTGTGATCATACACAGGAATGTGCACACATGCGCGCATGCGCACATACACACACAGAGAGGGGAGACAGAGAGACAGAGACAGAGACAGATAGACAGAGACAGAAAGAGAAAGCAATAAAATACATGAAACCAGGTTGCATAACTTAAACTAATGAATTCTGCCAGTGTTTTATTGTGCACTGAAAATCAGGATTTTTTTTCACCTTTTTACAAAGATTTTATCCTTAGAGAAAAATTTGTCAGAAATGCTTTGTTACTTTTGCATTTTCTCAGTGAAACCTGTTGCGTATTTTTTCTCCAGTCAAACTCATCCATCGTCAAGTCACTAGATTCTACCGAATGCCATCATCCATCCGTGAGCCATGCATATAGAGCTCCTCAGGGTTCTTCAGGCCCCAACAATGTGCCCTTTCTTTCATTAATATATCTACATGCTATTGTATTTTTTTTTTTGGTTCATGTATTTCTTAAGGCCTCAAAGCAGAGTAAATAGTTAAGTACCATTATAAATATCACCCTCTCTCCAGGTATAATTCCTCTCTCCTCTAGCTGTGTCCTGGGTTTGTATCATCAGATTGCAGCACGAGAAAACTATTAGTGACAATAAGATTTATTAATTTTCCTGAGTTTTTAAGTTTCTTAATTTTTTCAACTGTTAGGATAGTATAGGTTTGGCAGAAGACAAAAAATTTAATAATCTAAATGTTGTCAGGAGAATCTTATACAATTTAATATATAGTATATATTCATGGTTTATCAAAATCTCTCCTTAAACAGGGCTTTTTCTGCTTAGGGTGCCAACAAAGCAGCAATCTTTCTCCCATACCACTGAGCCTGTTGCTATTTTACAATAAGTTCCATCACAGATTCAAGACCCTATGGATTCAACCTGTGTGAATACATTACTGTCACACGAAACACATTTTCCCTTGTGGTATGTAGCAGCCTTCAATCTAGGAATCCTTTCATGCTATTTCCAAATGTCTTTTAGGCGAGACATCTCAAAATAGCAGCATTTATTTTAAGACTTAACAACCTATATTTTAAAACCTGAAATCAGATTTCAAGGACCCCCCGCAACACATATGCCCGCCAATGTGTATCTTTATACTTGCTTTTTGGTATTATGTGGGATGCCAATGAATGAATGAATGAATGAATAAATGGATAGATAGATAGATAGATAGATAGATAGATAGATATGTAAATAAATAAATGAATAAACAAACAAACAAACAAACAAATAAGCCTAGTAACCTGACTTGTAATAGAGATGATAATATTCTTGTGAGTAAGATGAGGAAATCATCAGGAATTCAGTTAGCATACAATACTCAGAGCAACTACTGGAAGATCATTATTTCTACCCACAGACCATTTTTAAAACCTGCAACTTCTGCACGTCTCACAGCCACATTTTGACTTAAAATGAATGTGACAGATTCCTTATGAGAAAAGTAATAGCACACTAGTGGTGTTATGACAAAAGTTATTTTTTATTACGATATATGAACAGAGGACGTTCACATCAATCTATGCAAAATATGCATACATTATACACACAGAGTTAAATGAATGCACACAAATACACACACACACACACACACACACACACACACACACACACTCATGCCTGAACATCAGTTGAGTCATATAGACTTTCATTATTTTCATTCATAGAAAAAAAATAAAGCGAAAACAAAACACTACCCTGTTTGTTTTGGTTTTATTTGTTTGTTTGGTTGTTCTTTTCAGTCATTTCATTCCTGTTCCTATGATCCTTGGAAGGAAACGCAGTGACAACTGAATGTAGCATGTAGGTTGAATTAGAAAGTTGGGTTCCCTAGGGCTTTGTACGTACATGCCACTGTATTTCATCTTAGTCTCTGTACATGAGACTATGGCACAGTTGAGAGACTCTGTGCTTATTTCTTCATGTCACAGACAGTAAGTGAAGCCAGGATAAAATTAGTAATCGATGATAAATGACAACTCTCCTCTATAATAGGACATGGCCAGGACACATTCAACAGCTTTCTTTATGATATCATAGAAATTAGGAAAGCCCATCAAATCATTAGTCACAATTCTCTTTGAAGGTTGCAAAATAATATTTGAAAATCTCAAAGGTCAGACTCAGTCCTAAGGAACCCAGGATTGCACTTTAAGAACTAAGCCCTGTGAAGGTTCTATGCCCCAGCCAGGGCCAGGAAGCAGGAGAGGGGAGAGGGTGGGCTGGTGAGCAGAGGGAGGGGGAAGGGAACAGGGGTTTGTTTTGGGTATTTTTGGTTTTGTTTTTTTAATTTTATTTTATTTTTTCCTTTTTTTTTCAGAGGGGAAATTGGGAAAGGAGATATCATATGACATGTAAATAAAGAAAATATCCAATAAAAAAGAAAAGAACGAATCTGTAGCTTTGCAGTTACTGAAGAGAAATCAGTAAGACAAAAGAAAGTCAAATTGTTATTACTGTATGAAATTAAGATAAGCCACATGAAATTGCTCAGTATTTGAACCACTCCAGAGACTCACAATAATTATCAGTCATGGGACTTGGATGTGAACAGGACTCTTCAACTTCAAAGTCACTTCTAGACAGTTTCACAAAAGCCCTCTCAATGGGCACTATGACCGGCCTCACAGACTGGATGGTCCCCGGAGGAAGAAAAGCTACAGTTTAAAAGTTACAGCATTAAATTACGTAGTATTTATTTCAGTCACAATAGGAATAGTCACACACTTATAATAAGGTGACCAAGATTTAAGAGAGACCTGGGAAATGGTATAATAGAATCTTCCTTTCTAATGTTTTTATTGTTATTTCAGAGCATTATCTATATCTGAAAGCCAGCCTTTCTTGATGACATCAAACTATCTTCAAACAGACTTCGATAAACACACATGGTAATCACATTGGTTGGTTCAATAATGACACAATGACTTAGGCTTTTAATAACATAAATAATACTACCAAGTTGCGAGTGGAGTTTGTTTTTAAATTAAACTAGACTATTCTAAAAAAAAAAATCATTTCTACCCACAGGATATAAATCAGTGCCTATTTTACTATTTCTAAACTGCGACTTGTGCTACTTGACATAGGGCATAAAGAGCAACAGAGCCTCTAAACAGACAATACAAACCAATCCATCCAATGAGTATTCAAGTTATTAATAGCTATTGGCCAAATAATCCATGAAGCACAAATGAAAGCTTTTTTGACTGTAGCATCCTTACACAGATAGTAAGGAGCAGGCATCTAGTGGATTTTTTTCCCATCTGATTCTCAAGTAAATTCAGTGAGAAAGGAAACTCATTTGGCTGCTATTTATTTTTATATTTAGCATTATGGAAAGTCATAGAAATATAGAAATAAGGGTCCAGGACCTGGCCTATGCTGATACACAATGCCTCCCTATTTCTAAGTGAAGAGAGAACTTCTCTTCATGTGGGGTTCTGTTACAATCATTGATTTTCACTCACAGTATAAAATTTCATTTGCCTAATTTCACTGGGCTATTTCTCCTGGGTCGTTCTGATCATTTATGCTCTTTGCTGTTTCCACTCTTGAGCCATCAATAGATTCCCTTCTCAACACTGTCAATGCAATCACAGGATGGTGTTATTTCATGCAAGTAAAGTGCTGCATCCTGATAAATGCCCTACACACCAGAAAAAAAATGAAATATGCCTATGAGCTCCAGTCTATGAAAATAAAAATGGAGAAATGGGTTCTAGAACTTAGAAACAACAGAACACAGGCCCAAGGGATGTTTTGGAAGCAAACACCATAGAGCAGACAAAATCTAGCCATGGAATTAGTCTACATGTCCATGTTATTAAATTAAATGTACAGTGGAGACTCAATTTTTGGAAAATTTAACAATTTTCACTAAATCACAGGCTCAAAATGTAGTAGATAATACCCCGGAACCAAGGGATGTGAGTTCGTCTTTCGGGAGACAGTGGTAGTTTTGTGTTGACCAGTTCTTTGATCCAGGTCATCAGTAGTCCGACAACCCACTTCAGAAGATTCTTGCATGTAGTCCAAGCCTGACACTCAGGATGCTGGCCTTGAACTCTCAAGCACAATCGTGCCCTAGCCTCCTAAGCTCCTGGGACTAATGCACAATTTTAAAGGGTAAATACTTCTGAAAAGCTCCGTGACTACATGGGTTTGAGTGAGAGTCACTATAAGGAGAACGAGTCTTAGCTTCACTGAAACCAGTTCCAATAGTCAGAAAACATAAGGGTACATGTAAACTATGTGTTCAAAGTGCCTCAAACATGCACGAAGAAGGCTCTTTGAAACTTTGGGAGCACTAACCCCCAGTAATTACAGAAAACAGAGAGTAACAGAAAAAAAAAACATTATTTATCCCAGGCTCAGATGCCTGAAAACCTGAAGAGTTAAAGGTATGTTATTACTATTATTATATCTGTAAGTGTGTTTTGACTGCATACATGTATGGGCCACACCCATGCAGTGCCTGTAGAGGCCAGAAGAGGGCATCAGATTCCTCAGAACTGGAGTGGCAGGCAATTGTGAGCTTCCTTGTAGGTGCTGGGAATTGAACCCATGTCCTCTGCAAGAGTATTAAGTACTCTTTTAAGCACTGAGCCGTCTCTCCAGCACCAGGACTAATGGTTTTTAAGGCGCCATTGCAATCCGTTCAAAATTAGGGCAGTTACCCACTGCATGTAGAAAGTGATTCTATTTTATGTCCTCCCCACTTCATCACTGTTTTGGAGACAGCCATTCTGTAACGTTATTGGATGTCAACAGTATCATCTGCTATAATAATGGAGGGAGAGTTTCCACACTGGCAGGAGCCATGCATCAGGGTGTCCTGTCATCCACCTGCCAGGGCTCAGGGAGCATTCTGCTATACTTCCTTAGCTCATTTTGTACATTTCATAATCTAACAGATGGCACCATTAAACAGTGTCCCTGATAGTCTCTTTGAAAATGAGGGCAAAGAAATGCAGAATGAAATTAAGCTGACTAGAATAATACACATTCTTTTTTCCTTACAGTATGTTGACAATGGATGACAAATTTCTAGGGGATGTAATCTTACAGAGCATGCACAGTAATGTTTTATAACAACATAAACCAAGGTTGTAAGATACCTTGATAAATAGCGCCTTGCTCACCCCGGCTGTGTTTTACTTTCCTCAGTTACATGTATGGTTCCCATTACCATCAAACAGCCAGGGAGAATTACATACTGCTCAGGAGATGGCATCAGAAACTGTGGAGATGTTCAAAAAGCTGTATTCAGATCATGGAGCAGTGGAACACAAACACATCAGACTGAATATATTATCATTTTCTGAGGCAACAAAATATGTGCAGTGTAAGAGAAATGTAATGGAGAAAAATTTTATCATCCTAAGGCTTGACAGTGAGCCATTCACATAGTAAGATAACCAATATTGGTGTGATTCAGAGCTTGCCTTTCTGTTTGGAGAATTATGATAATATGACATGGCTATCATTCTAATTTAGGAGAGTAATTATCATAACTGGGTAGTTGCTCTTCTGTCTGAAGTCAGAATGATCTAATTTTAGAAAGAAAGGAGAGAAATGAGTATTTGTATTTACTTTAAAAATTTCCTACAACTATCCCAAGAGCTCGGGAAAGCATGACCAGCCACATGGACACATACACAGCTCCTCCCAGTTGTGTTCCCTGGGAAGAACTTCATTTTTTTTTTAAACAGGTACAAATTCCTGGTCCTATAGCATGGGTCCACCTGTGTGGAATGTGTGAAGAACAATTGGGACAGCATGTCTAGTTCTGTTAGATTAAGATGTGCTCTTTAATTCTGGCTAAAATTTCTTTCAGTTAATTGACTATACCTCCCTAACTACAGAAATAAGGTAAGGTGAAGCAGTTTCCCTACATGATGTGTGGCCATGCTTTTGAAAGTAGCAAGAATTTTAATAAAAATTCAGAGGTAGTTCAGGCTATGTGTATCTGGCAGAGACTTTTTGAGCTTTGGAAAGGAGGAAATATGGCATCAAGAGATGTATTTAAATTCTTGGGGTCTTGGCAGAGTTGACAAGAAGTCAATGATTTACTTCAAAATTTGATAGGATGTCTGAAATAGTCTGAATGGAGAATAAGCAAGATACTCCTATGAATGTCACTGAGTAGATATTGACAATGACCAGGGGAACAAGATCATAAATTTCATCTACAACCTGCAATTCAACAGAAGGGTGATGGGAGGGGAGATGAGTCCCAAAACCTCCCTGGAAATTAAGATACCTGTGACCTTGCAACAGTGACACTGTTCAGCCCTCCTGTCTTTTAATGAAAGACGATGGACTCACTAATCTGATTTGTTGGTGGTAAACAAAAAATAAGAAGGAGGAGCAGAAGGAGGGAAAGTAGAATGTATAAGAGAATTCTATGAATAACATATATATATATATATATATATATATACATGCTGCATGTATGTAAATAAAGACATGCATGTATACAAATAGCTTTTACCTACTGAACTCTAAAATTAGTCTTCATGCAAGGCACCATGGATTAAAGCAGTCCCCTGTGTCTCCCTTTCTTCGGTACATGAGCCCAGCACACCAAAGCAACACTGACATTACCTGAAAATGAAAGACTATTATTCATGGGTAAATTTAATGCTAACGTGAATGCTTACCTCACCTGATATAACTTCTTATTGTTTATGTGCTTATCTTATTTCTCTTCCTTCATCAAGAATCAACTCAGAGGTCACTCCCCCCCTGGAGACGGCCAAGGGTCCCTAGTAGGAAAAGCCTCACAATATTCTGCTCCCACTTACATGTATATGTCCCCAACCATCCAATTACAATCCACAGTCCCATCATTTTCCTCCATATACAGGGAACAACCTGAGAACAGAGTCTTCTAGATCTCTGCTCCATACACTAAGCATACAAATAATCTATGTGTGGTTGTGAATTTGTGTACCTCCATGTGTACATGGGTTTCCATATGTATTTCTATCTATGGGAACACATTTTAAATTCAAGTTCTCATGATTAGCGTGTTAGATCCCTGGGAAGCCACTAGCCACCTTGCACACATTGTCCTATCTAGAAAACGCTATGCAAATAATAAAGCTTTTTAACTTCAAATACACTATTCCCTAAAGATTGCTCTCAGCACTGATAATGACAACATCAGAAGAATCAGTGAAAAAGAACACTGTGTCACATAAGCAAGTTACAATAGCATTCCCCAAAACAAAATGTTGATCTAGAAAGGAATCACTTAGCAGGAACTCCCCACTGAAGGAACACCTTGGTGCTGTAACCACTCGCTGCTCTGCAGAAGAGCAGTCAGTCTCTTGTGATGGGATTTAAACCGAAAGCATTAGGCAGTGAGAAGTACTATAATTAAAGCTTCACAGAGAAAATGATTGAAGAAACACGGTGAGAAACTTCTCCTTTGAAACCATATTTCATTTCTCCCAATGTCTCTGTGTGAAAAAAAATTCTTCTGACAGTCTATGAAAAATTTTTTTTCTTCTGACAGTCTATGTTTTACTGCTGTTTCATTTAATAATGCATATTGACATTTACCCAGGATTACTGGCCCCAGATTTACTTCTCATTTCTAATTAGCTAAGCATGAGCCCATTATGAAAATTCAGATTCTCCCCTCTCCCACCTGTTCACTGCCTCCTTTTCATTTTTGTCTTATTTACTTAATTTTCAAATTAACTTCAGAAGCAAGGATAAATCTTGCAAAGTACGGTGAAAAGAAAATTCTGTGGGAAAAAAATCTTCAGTATGATTTGTGGGCTAAAAAAAATGAACAATTTACCTCTCATTCTGCTTATAAAATAAAATTTCAACTCACACTGCTGAAATCACAGGCACAAATGTATGCATGCACAGGCACAAATGAATGTGTACACACACACAAACACATAGGCACAAATTCTCCAACGGCAACACAGAATACCCAGAGACTTCATTATCGTAACAATCTGTCTCTAGAATGACCTGGGGGATGCTTTCTGTGGAAGTCCTTTCTGTGCTTTATTTCCTGAAAATATCCCAGGCAGACCTTTACAGTGGTCAGTGTCTTCCTTTTAACACGAACAAGTGGGAGAGAAAAACAGTTCTAAGAAAAATCTTTCTGGTTCTCGCTGTCATATAGCCTCTGCAGGGACATCATCATTAAAATTACTCGTATCCATAATATAAATATAGGGAAGGAAACATTATGGAAGATTTGGTCATCATTTCGGTGATTGGATAGGTGCTGCGGAGGTATCACAAGATGCCTATAGCAACACTCTTGAATTTGAAATACTGTAAAATCTATCACACTAGCTATTTCATTAAAAAAATGCTTTAGGAAAAAGCACTGGAAATCGGTGAGTGTTTTAAGCTTCCACTCCAGTGGGAGCATATGTGTTTTACATAGGTATCTGTAACTTCATTTAGCAGACAAACCGCAAGTGGCATAGAATCTGTGCCAAGAAAGCACTATTTATAACAGTAAAAACTAATATTCAGCGCACACAAAAAAAACATGTACTGAACTCATGTGCATACTAACTGATGCAATCTCCTACCCAAACGCATAAGACTGCCTTCCTGTCCGTAGCCCATGTTCTAACAGAACAACTTTACAGTGTTCAGAGACAAGAAGCTTGTCCACGGTGGTGCAGTACATACCAGAGATGGACTTTGGAACTAGGGAGTCTGGTTCCCTTGCCTGCTTTACATTTTTTACAACTCAAGTATCCTCTGGTGGCGTATTGAATATTGAGAATGAACATGCTTTCCCCCAAGAATATGTTCCAAAACTAAACTAGATTCCATTTCAAATGAACATATTTTTAGTAACAGAATTATATTGACAAGTTCTTTTAAGTTGATCAGCATTATTTGAATGGAAATTCAGAAAATAAAGAGTGTATTTGGGAAGTAAGTGGAAGGTCTGAAAAGGCATGTGTTTTCTTTTTCTTTTTTTCTTTTTTTTAAGTGCCTGTTGCTGACACAGTGTCATTGACCATCCTTTACAAGCTGTTTCCCAAGGGCATCCCAAGGGAACAGAAGTAAGCATTCCTTCTGTAAACTGTAGACAGAGTCTACATATTATCTCTAGGACATGAAGCCAGCTCTCTTTAAATGTCCGGTCAGCAATAATTACTATTGATGCTTTGATTTTACTGTAAAGAATCATTTGCATATTTCCTTAGCCCTAGATAAGTACAAAACTACCAAAGTGAAACCTGTTTCCACTAGATAAATACCCTTAGGCGCTGCCATGAGTTTTACATCCATATCAGGGCATTATTTGGAGTATGACAAATACCCAAGTGGTGAGGGTATGTAATGTTGGCACATGGTGAGTGAGTTGCTATGGACTGGGAAAATGGCTAAGTGGATAGTGACACTTCACACCAAAACACAGTTTGACCTCCAAGGTCCCCATAATAGAAGGAGAAAATCAGTTCCTCTGAGTTGTCCTCTTTTTTATTAGATATTTTCATTATTTGCATTGCAAATGTTCTCCTTTTCCTGGTTTCCCCTCTGAAAAAAAACTCTATTCCCTGTTCCCTCCCCCTGCTCTCCAACCCACCTTCTCCCTCTTCCTGGCCCTAGCATTCCTATACACTGGGGCATAGAGTCTTCACAGGGCCAAGGGCCTCTCCCCACATTGATGACCAACTAGGCCATACTCTGTTACATATGCTGCTGGAGCCATGAGTCCCACCATGTGTACACTTTGGTTGGTGATTTAGTCCCTGGGAGCTCTAAGTGTACTGATTAGATTGTCCTCTTTTGATGCAAATACATGCATGCACACACACACACACACAGAAAGAAAGAGAGAGAGAGAAAGAGAGAGAGAGAGAGAGAGAGAGAGAGAGAGAGAGAGAGAGAGAGAGAGAAACTATATAAACAAATGATTTTTAAGTTAGAAAAGAATTTGAGATTTGCAAGATGAAATTTGCCAATCTGATGGATAGTCTTACTACACTACTCAACCCTGCACCAAAATCTTATTGCTAGAAACCAGACCACTCTATGTTTCTACGTATGTAGTTTCGTGTCCCTGTGTGTTTGGTATGCCTTAGCATCCAAGTGGAACTCAGAGGACCATTTCAAGTGTCAATCCTCACCTCCCAACTTCTTTCAATCAGGGAAACTTGTTTAGCACTGCTTATGCTAAGTTAACTTGTGTGTAGGCTTCCAGATTTTTCTTTGTCTGGGATTCACAGCCTGTGTTTCTGTGTTTGGTTCAGGAGATTCACACCCCACTCATGCTTGCCTGACTTGTGTGTGTTTTTCACACTGAACAGTTTCCCCAACTTGCGTACTATTTTGGTTTTTAGTTGATTTTTATATCTTAAATGTTTCTCTCTTATTCTCATCTTTAACAGTGTTATCAAGATATGTGCCCCCCTTTTTTCCTATGTCCTTACCAAATCAATTTTAACTGTTTAATGACAGCACATTGTACTAGGATATGCAAGGCCTCAGGTTCAATTCCAAGCAGTGCCTAACAATAATAACAGATAAAACATTCTTGACTGTGTTTCAACTACCTTAGATATTCTTTTCTCCTTCTCTATTAAGAGAGCTTTCACACAGAGTAAAGTACAGTTCCTAAGTACATACTGAATGTCTAAGGAACCAAACTATATTACCACTGTGATGTCTGTTTCCAGTAAACAGACACTATTAGATGATGTTATAGTGTTTGTTTGTTTGCTTGTTTTTGAATTTTTGAAATCATAGCATTCTTCAGAGTATGACAAATACCTGGGGTGAGGATATGTGGTCCAAGCACATGGTAAAGGCTGACCCCACCCTTGCAGGATTACCATTTTCAGCCATACAAAAGAGGAACCTTAAAGTCACCTTCATCCTGTGTTGAAGCAGAAGTGTTTTACCAGAAGTTCATCAAAACTCAAAGCAAGATCTCTTCTTTTTGAGTTTACATTCAGAAAGGAAGTACTAAGCAGAGATAAACATTGTTTGGAGTAGGTAAAAGGCTACACTAATATTCATAGCATTAATTGTTCAGGTTAATGAACTTAATTTTTCAAATGTTTCAACTAGAAGCCACACAACTTAAAGAGGAAGCAACCTCTTTTCCTGTTTGATAAGTTGGATTCATAGTTCCCTAGACAGGACTAAGATGGAACACTTTTATTTATTTTGTTTTATTATCATCCCTTAGGAGCATCTTTATTTTCTGAGAGACACAGAGTGTGTAGAAATCAGGAGGAATACAGATAGGAGAAAACATAATCAGGATATATATGTGGAAAAAATCTATTTTCAATAAGAGAATAAATTAAAAATAATAATCCTATAACACGCTAAGACTTGAGAATGATCTGTTACCCGCTGATGTTCTTTAAAAACAAATGAAATCTCTGTGTAGTCTGGAGCATACTTCATAGATGTACCATGATGTTCCAAATGAAGCATGTACAAGCAATTGTCAGTAAGGGCATCATAGCCATGACAACTCCTGATGAATGTCCATCTTTAACAGTTTGTTGTTGAATCTCTCAGGAATACCACTGTACTAGCCTTAGAACTTTCTGGCATTTGGAATTTCAATAAATACTTGATGATCGCTGTCTCTGTCAAGAATCTTTTTTTTTCCCTTAAACATAGATGGTGTCCTGCAGAGTGTCTTAAAATCCTCTACTAAGTTAAGCTCTTAAAAGAGAATAAAATAAGAAGTTTTCCCTTTCTTCTCCCAGGGAATGAAAAGGCAGGCTTTGCTTTGTGTTTCTGATAAGACTTTCTTTCCAATTTAAACCCTCAAAAGCATATTTGACAAGTATCTACCCTATCCTGTAAGCCAACAAACATAGAATCTATTGTGTTTCTTTAGGCAGAGTTGAATTTTAATACACCCTGAAAATCACCTCTTAATTCTATTTCTTTCAGAGCCCTCACAAAGTCCCCTGTCCTCAAAAATTAAAGTAAAAAACTAAAATAAAAACAATTTCCAATGACTTGTGGAAGTGAGCTTCAATCTTTCCACTTTACTATAAGCCCTACATTCTTTCTTCCCCTCTTTGTCATTTCTGAACTCCTGCCTTCCACAAATATTTACTGAATACCCAATTACTATCAGAAGCTAAGGATAAAAATATGGAATTAATATCTCTAGTGGCCAAGTGTTTCAACAAGGACAGATTACCATCAATGATACCAGTGACATCAGCTCTGGGTCACAAGGGGCAGGCAGTTAAAGTTAGCCACTAGTAAATAGTTTATTTCTATGTTAAGAAGACTCATCATATCTTGTCCTCACGCATGCTTCTTGACAAATCAAACTGCACCATTGACTAAATCATTTTGGCCTTTCTGAATATTGTAAATAATAGGTGGGAGCACATTGCATAACCATCACTAATACTGAGCCACTATCTTACCTAGATCAAAAAAGTTAAGAGCCAATAGGGAGAAAGCAGCTGTTCTTTACAGCCCTATCTGGTCTACTTTATCTGGCTTTCCCTGAATATCTTTAATCACAAAATTTCCATCATTGAAATTCAGTGAAAGATTCACATGTCAAACACTGCATGAAAAATAAAAGCATTGCTCCTACAGTCTTCAGAACTCTATCCTGGAAATTAGGCTGTACGTTTTCAGAGACTTAATACAGTGAAAGACACATTGGATGGGTGAGTGTCAAGTGTCACTAGGTCAGCAGTTTAGGGGTCTTAGATGTTCGAAATCACTTTCTTTCAAAATGTTCCTCCTAACCTACCATATCCCAAAGTTATTCACACTTTACCCATCTTTACCTGGAAAACACATGTCTAACATAATCAGCACCACTATTGTTCCCAATACCAGTGCGTACAAAGACTAATTTTCACTTTGAGGAGGCCCCTGAGACATCCCACATTTAGTTATGATGGCCCATTCTTTGGAGTGTTTTATTAAGCATGATCTAGGCTATTGAGTAAATACCACATGAGCATATTAATGCCAACTCTTTCTTAAATCAGGAAAACTTGTCTACATGTGTTTTTTTTTCCATTTTTTTCAGTCATGTTGGAAAATTTAGTAGTATTTTTCATCTCTTACCTGTACCATATATTCTACTAAAGGCTTCTTATTGACCCCATCTTCAGGATAAATTAGTAAGATGATTTTGATCAATGCTTCTTACACTGTACACATACGAGAAATGAGGCTCAGATATAGGCTGAGCATCTTGTCAATAGAATCTTAAAACAAGGAAGGCCATTCTTGATTCAAGCAGACTAAATGTGGGCCAAGTCTTTATCTGCCACCGTTGACAACCTACACTTTGAAAATCAGAAGTCAGACTTTGAAAGATAGAGAAATTGAAGACCAAGCTTAAATAATTTCACATTACACAAAGGGATGTTTGAAGCAGCACAAAAATTAGAATGCAGTACTGTCCACAACAGTATTGATGTGTTAAGGATCCCATGTAACATGTTGGGGCTCAGCTCATAGCATCAATTATTGATGAAATGCCTCCCGGCACAATGATGTATAAACGCTTTTGGTGCTTCCTGGTCTGTGACTCCACATATTGGTAAATGTTTTATGTACAATATAAACTTTAATCAAAGGCACACAAATTACAAAAGTCAAAGGAATTAGGAGAAGTAGTTTTCCCCTCCAAGTATCTCATCCCCTGGTTATATGAATACATTTCCTTTTTTTGTAATACTTGAATTAAATCTTTAGTTATCTATTTGGGTCCCTTGCCATCTTAAACAAAATAAGCCTTCACAGACATTGAGGGTCAAACTCTCATTCAGACATATTCATTTACTGCATGCATGCCTTCATCTGTTAAATTTATTAAACAAGATTATAGTGGTCAACAGCCAAGCATATACAATACCAACAACAATACATATACTCCTATGCAGAGTATGGTGCTGGTGCTCGGTCCATTTCAGTTAACTTTTCTATGAACTGCATACAGTGTTCTTGCTTTGCAGGAAGGATCTAGATAAAACTAATAATATTCTTAAGTTTTTGGTCCTATTTAATTCTAAACTGATGTGGTGTCTAAAATTCCATCTGTGTACAGTCATGTCTGCATGTGGCAAGGGAGAAGAGTCACCACCTCTTTAGTCCCTCTCGATTAAACAAGACATGCATGGGTGACACTGGAATCTCTGCTGTTATTGTATTAGCCTTCAAGAGTTAACTAGATGAAAGCAAGAGTTTCACCAGTTTTAAAATGTTTACCAATTTAACAAGTAATGTTCCTCAGAGAAGCATAAGGTCAACTTAAAAAAAAAAAAAAGGACACGTTGAAGGATTTTTTTTTTAGTCTATAACATAGGTGGGCATTTCTTGGGTACTCTTCTATTCACCCACTCCTCATTGTCAAATATTTCTGGCCAATCCTACTACTCATATTACTTTAACTATGGTAAACTGCTCCCATTCATCACCTTCCTTCCAACACTGCATAGTGGTCTCTATTTCAAAGAGAAAAAGATATGGGGTTTGAAGATCAGATCTGTTTCATCTTTCTGTTAGGAGCTCTGATAAGCAGTGATAGAGTTGAATCCAAACTACCAGTAAAGTGAAACTAGAGACCTTTCACTAGATTTAATTGTTTAAAACTCTTTTCTGGACACAGGGAAGAATTATTTGAATAGCAGTTTATTTCAGGAATTTATATGCTGTATTCAGAGAAACTCCATTAATGATTTAGCAACGTAAAAAGCATAGATCTGGAGAGTACAATGATAGCCAACTTGCTTGCACACTTGTCAAAATTAGAGCAACTGATTATAAATCATCTAGAGGAGTGTTCACATTCTTAAAAGCTCTGGAATGGAACATGCTACACATTTCCCGTGACACTACTTCCAGATCTCCAAAGTGTGTTATAAGAGGTCAATCCTCCCACACAAGGATTTTCCAACATTCCTTTGCTTTAGGTCACAAAACATATTCTATAAATCTTTTTGTGATCTGAAGTTGAGTTTACAATTGTCAGTAAACTGTTAAATCCAGATTTTAAAAAAAAAGTAAAAGAACATTGGATAGAGAGACAGCTCAGTGGTTAAAAGCACCTATTGTTGTTACAAAGGACCCAGGTTATATTCCAGCACCTACACCAGAGTTCATTCATAGGCATAACTCCAGTATCTGGGAATCAAGTGTCCTCTTTTGTCCTCTGCGGGAAATGCAGATGTGTGATGTCCATACATACAAGCAGGTAAGCACTCATTGACATAAAAATTAACAAATATATTTTTTTAAAGAACAAAGGGACACAAGGATACTTTTCCCAGCCACCACCACCAATAATAATAATAATAATAATAATAATAATAATAATAATAATAATAATAATATTTTGTATTACTATAAAATTTGGACACAAAAATATAATATTTTCAATGATATTAATACCATGCAAAAAAGCAAAAATACTCATTAACAATAATCACACTGATCCTTCATTCTGAGCAAATTGCAATGTACCTCATATCACAATGTGGTCTAGGACTTAGTCATGTGATTTGCCTATTTATTACTTATCATTATTTTTACTTTCCCCTTTGCAAGGGCTCTCTTTCATTTGTTCATCTTTCTGTGCTCTAACAGTCCCTCCCTAGGGATCTCTAGAGTACATGTTCATTCTCAGACACTTTTACTAAAGAATTGAACCTAGTGGAAACTCTCATAGCATTGTCCCCATAGAATACTTCAGGAATGCTGCATTGTCTCATTTGTAGTGACAAGATGAAATTTAGTAGAAAAACTCTCTACTTTCTCTCATTGATAAACAACCTTCCTCTACAGTCAGGTATTCTGAAGAATACTTTGTTTGGATAGCTCCCGTCTAACAATTGCTGTTATCCACTGTCTGTGAAATGAGTAGCCTCTTAGAGAGACTTCTTTTCTTTTCTTCTCTTTTCTTTTCTTTTTTCTTTTTTTTCAGAAGGAGAATTGATTTTTATGAGCAGAGAGTGTCCTTACTGAGAGAGAGCAGCAACAACTATAGTTCCAGAGTACCTTACCTTCCTCTGGATCTCAGAAATAAATATTGTCATAGAGAAATTTATAGTGGTCAGACAGAAGGTTCCTTTGGGGGAACCAGTAACTATCTTGCAGGACTTTCTTACGAATGCAGAAGACAACAATGCTTTTATAAGCCACAAAATTCCTTGTGTCAAGTGGAGGGTCAGAGGAGAAAAACCGTCATGCCTGCTAGTCATGATGTATACCGGTGCCATATAAGCTGTCAGTCAAAATGGCCCTACGAGTATTACTTGTCCCTTAATTAAAAACTGGGAAAACATATATAAAGAGAAGAAAGCATGCTAAAAACTGAGGTCAAAATCAAGATTCAAGACGAATCTATATAAATATAAGCTCTCTGATTGTCCTCCTTCTCCATCCTATGCAAAGCTCCATGTTCACTAAGGAGATGATCAAAATATCATCAAAAGCATGATTTATTGTACTTTTCAAAATGCCCAGCAGTCTTCAAAAATTCCAGCAAGTGGGGAAGTCTATGGTTTTGCAATATCATGAGGATCTCTTTCAGAATAAATTACCACACCAATAATTTTGCTGTCAAGCTTTGGTTTTAGGAATCCAACTCAACATAATCGAGTTCTAATGTCTCTGATTATCCCTATTTGCTTTTGCCTAGAGGCCTGGAAAGAGTACAGGCTTTACAAATATAAACAGAGGGCTCATGATGCTGTTGGAATGTTCTACCTTCCTGTTTTCAAAGTAAGAGGCCACACTGCTTTGAAAAGTATTCCACAGAGAGAACAAAGAATGCCTCTTCTATTAGATCATTTAAAACCCTTGTACATCCATGTTATTTATGCAAACTCTGTAAATACTAATATGTTTAGCAATTAAAACCCCAGTGGGAACAAGGATCTCTAACAAATGTACTTATCATGTTATAATACATACTTCAGAGGTAGAGAGATAGACACTTGAGTTCAGTTCAGCTCCACATCTAGACTAAAGACTTTTTGCTCTGAGTGAGCTCACAGTCAGGGAGTGGACACAGATGAGTGGGGAATACTTTATATCCACATTGAGACCAGGAGAAAAATAAGTAACAGCCTATCTTAAATTTTAGCTAGAAAAGAAGAGGAGACTCGTCCTTAAAAGACCATGAGATATTTCTGAAAGAGAAATTTCGGTTACAGACCCTGTAAATCAGCCTGAACCCCACAATTAGTGTAGAGTGATATTATCAGGAAGAATGGGAAAGATTCCTGTCACTGCCCTTCAGTTTAGTGAAAGAGAAATGAAAGGGGGGTCCAGGTTGAAATCACTACACTGGTCACAATTGTAAATACCCATAGAGAACAGTAAGGAAGGAATCCCCTCATAATGCTTGGAAAGAATGATGGGGAAAAGGAAGATAAATGAAGAAAAGGGGTAATGATGGCCCAATGTTAGCCAGGCATTGTAGAGCATATCTCTACTTCCACCACTTTGAAAGCTAAGGAATGGGATCAAGAGTTTGAGGTAGACCTTAGCCAGAGTGAGACTGGCCAGCCTCATGAAAACAGACAAGAAGACCAGACTCAAAGTTGTAGTACAATATAGGCAGCATGTCTTGTTCACAAAATAACTGTGAATTGAGCATGAGCGGAACTATCCCAGGATTGATCAGCTCAACCTTAAAAGTACTGACACAGAAATCTAAAATGTTCAAGCAAGCACAGCAACAAGAGTAAAAAAGGAGAGAGCCAACACCCCAAACCTACCTGCTGGGGCACAGAAGCCAACACCCCAAACCTACCTGCTGGGGCACAGAAGCCACACCCCAAACCTACCTGCTGGGGGGCATCTACCTGCTGGGGCACAGAAGCCAACTGCCCAGCTGTCTCCAGAAAAATCAACATCAGGCAGTGGTGGATTTGTTTTAATTGGACTTGACCATTTCTAATTATAAGATCGTGTAACAAATGTTTACATTCCATCTAGTGCAGGGTCCTAGATAAGGAATACTAGATCTTGACACAGAGCTAAAATGAGCTGATAATTCTAAGGAGTCATGGAATTGGATGGTTTCAAAGATGCTCTACAAAATTTTCCCACACCTGAGTACTGAATGCTGTCAGACAAACCCAGAAATGAGCTCTTCTGCACTGACCTAGGTCAAAAATAATCTGCAGGATCCTCATGACTCACAACAGCTAATTGGGTATGGTGACAAACATAGGCAGAAATAACAGAAACTGCAGTCTCCAACCTTAAGGGAAGGGGAGGATTAATAAACAGACCACTTAATTTCAACAGTTTTAAAAGTATTATTTACATGCAAACATAATGAACATATAAGTAGAGGATCTTAATTTTAATTCTGTAACTTAGAATATTATAACTTTTATATGTGCAGAAATGCACTTCATAGACAGAAAGTCAAAAAGAGGAAAGGTAGTCAAAACTCCATCCAATTCAAAGAGTTCACAGAAGACCTGAAAGCATATGCATTGCTTATTTTCAAATCATCAACATGTAACAAGCCTTTTCCAGCCCATCACTGGGTCATTTTTTTTTCACTCAGTAAAAGCTTACAACCCAAGCAATTACATAGATTGAGAAAAGAAGCAAAGCTGACCTATTTATAACACAGTCAATTCTCCATTATTCCAGACTCTCTCAAGCTATACACTTTATGTTGTTATCGGCCCTATGGTCACTCCATTGCCCATTATCACCTCCGCAGGGAAAAGAGGTGAATCTCAAATCAATCCATTTAACTATTTATTAGCAATGCTGGTAAGAGGACAAGGGGAAAATAACAGCGAGCCTCCTGTACAATTAGTATAGTCCTCCCTCCACCACTAGCTTTTATCTGTAGACTCAGATTCCTGTCACAAATGTTACTAAAAGTTGCCATGCTTGATTTACAAATGAGTGAGTGACACTTTAAATATTCCCATTTCACTGAATTATATTGGTCAATTCAAAAATCATTTTCTTTCATCAAAGCAATAGCAAGGAAAACATCACAATGTCTTAGGCAGTTCCATTGCATTAACAAAACTATAAAAACCCTATAAAGAGAAGAATCTAAGCAAGCCTATCAGTTGTGCTATGTGCAAGGCATAGCCTTTACAACAGCAATCACAATGATGCATTTTCCAAAGGCTTTGTAAAGAATTGAATGTGGCATCATACATGAATTGAGTAAGCAGCATTCTGAAAGAATAACTATATGATTGATAAAATTATTACTAACCTTTATTGGTAGTGTTATTACTATTGATCCTCTTGGTGAGAACAGAGCCTCTCTAATACTATGTGAAATTCACAACTGGGGAGAGAGGTCATTGCTTCATAGAAGCCAAAAGATTAGCACTAAAAATCTGAGTTGGCAATGGTCTGCAGTGTAAAAGGTCTTGATCTTGTGAAAAACTATTTTATTATATATATATATGATATAAATATATTTATATATTTATATGTCTATATATGTAACAGGAAAGAAACCTCCAAAGGTACATATCATAACAGTCTTTTTTCCCATTCTTTCCTACCTCTGTTTTCTGTTTTTGTTTTTGTTTTTTCCTGAGAAACAGATACAATTACAGATATAACACTTGCCAGCAAGTCATGTCTTTCCACCAGTTTATTACCCACCATGAAGTCAGAAAAGCACAATTAGATTAGATTTGTATTTTTGTCAACAAGAAGAGACCTAAGGTTTTCCTTCTGTACTTGCCATGGTTCACAATTAAATACAGTTATGCCATACATGTTATAACTTATAACCTTCACATACCCCTTGCTGCACTCAACATGCAAATCAATAGACTCTGCAGACCCTGGGTTTTTGAAGAAAAGTCATTTCTAGTCTTCTTTTGCTCTCCCTGGAGAGCCCCTGCCTCTCAAAGAACACTGTAAAGAAAGAATATGCCAAAGATAAAATAAATAAAATATAATCAAAGAACAAGAAATACAAAAAGAGAGCAAATGCACGAATGCTCACATGTTCTTTGCTTTGTTCTATTTAAATCTGCCAAGACAGATACATAAAGGTGATTCAGAGAGTTACTCTTTTCATTTTATGTGAAAATACACAGCTCCAGGAGCATCTACTTAAGAAAGTTTCATTTGGCACTAGGAAAGACTTATCATGAAACAATTTTTTTTAACATATCTATGCTATGTGGCATCTGGATTACCTCATGCGTGGGTTGGAGAGCTTGTCGCTGATCAGGGTTTGGCTAACCAGCAGTTGTCTACCTGTAAAACCTGTTTGGAGAAAGTCAAAAGGTGGGGGCTATATTTCTCTCCATTAGTCAACCAATGTATGGGAACGAAATGTGCTTCTGACAGTCTTTCTCTGCTACAGTATAAAGATCTTGTCTTTCCTGATCAACTTATGCAGTTACCGATGAACTCACTTGACTGCATGTATGCAGAATTTGCTGCACCAGGCATTTTTATTAGGACCAGGAAGAAAGAATGACTAAGGCAAAGCAAAGCTCTGGAGTACAGTGAGAGTCACAGACATATGTACAAATACATTATAATATAGCATGTACCAACAGCCCATTAAGTTTTAAATGATACTTGGAGAAATCCAAAGAAAGATAGGATCTATCCTGACCAGGAAGAAACTTTGTATCCCAAAGAATCTTACTGGAAAAATTGGAAAGGAAAGACAATTGGTTAATGGTCTGTATAACGGATAAACCCTATGGGAAAGGTTGAATTTCTTAAATTACTTAAGTATATGGAAGGGACCTTTGAAAACCTGAAGCCAGTGTGAGATCTGAATAATCATGGATTTGAAAGATAGACTAATATATTTGGACAGGTTTTGTCCAGCACAGAGAATCCAAGAAACACATGAAGCGAATGAAGAGTATGATACTACTAGATCTTTTGGCCTGTTTGATGTTTGAGTACATTAATTCTGGGAACAGTAAAGACAGTATGAGAGTTTGAGGGGATAGTGATGGTGGAGAGACAGCATAGGGCACTACTGCTTCCAAGAGTAAAGCAAATCCTTGGTATCTGAAGAATAGAAATTAAAAAGTACATGGAGCAGTAGTAGTGACAATATCCTCTCTCTCTTTCTCTCTTTCTCTTTCTCTCTCTCTCTCTCTCTCTCTCTCTCTCTCTCTCTCTCT
>NW_022196912.1:109817389-109834628 GCF_008632895.1 Mastomys coucha | reverse complement strand
CTCTCTCTCTCTCACACACACACACACACACACACACACACACACACACATACACACACACAAACACATACACATACTCATAGAAATTCTCAACTAGAGGATTACATACCTACTACATATCAAGGACAGAGAAAATAAAGTGTAATTTTTTTTATTACACTCAAGAAGTTCTTATGAGCCCAGAATGCTGTTTTCTACAAGAGTTTACTTAGGCAAAAACTCCAATGCTAAGGTCTAAAAACTTGCATTTTGATCCAGTATCTTCACTTCGTTCTCCTGAGGGTTAAACTACCACCATTGAGTGAGCAAGGATGGAGTCTTACTTCAACATCTATCCCAAATGCCCTGGCATAAACTTAGCATGGTGTGTGGCACATGCTTAGTATTCAGTCTTTGCCCAGACCTCAGTTCCAAGCCTCTGACTCTTAACGGATGTCTGTCTGGCATCCCTTGGAGCCTGAGATTATTACACTGAAGTTTTATATTCCACTGCTGTCAGCACTACGAGACCTGTTCCTTACCTATTTGGGGAAAAAGGAAAATATTGTTTTTAAAAAAATCATTTTCCAAAGAATTTTAATCTCCCTTGTAGTTCCGAAAGTAGCAAAACAAGGTCTTATTGTTTTCTGTTGGGTTGAATGTTAACTCAGAAGCTACTTAAAAACATGGTAACAGCTTAGGAAGTGTACTCTGGAGCCTGCTGCCCCCTGATCCAATTTAATTAATCACATGTATGCATGCTACATTATATATTATGTGATCTTAAAAGGAAAAGCTACTGTGTTGCCCTACCTGGTGGCCTGGGGCTGCCTAATTTCCTGCTAAATCAAGACATTCATAGAACTAAAATTAAAAAAAAAAAAACAACAAGCAAATCTCTGTAATACTCATTATACCTTCTACATTTTATATATATATATATATATATATATACACACACATATATATGTATATATATGTAGTATTTTCTGTACATAATGATAAATTAAAATGGATTTTCAACAGTGTATCTTAAGACTTGTTAAGAAGCCAGTTACAGAAGCTGTGCAAAACCCCCTTTTCAAATAATTTAAAAATGCTTTTAAAAGGAATGTCTCCACATTGAATTGATAGCCCAATGGCACCATCCTATACCCAAAATGTATAATGGTTCTAGCTTGATTTCTCTTCCTCTGATAAATACCACGACCCAAAGCAACTTCGAGAAGGGCAGGGCTCACTTCAGCTTCTTCTTCCAGAGCACTTACCACCATTGAGGGAAGTCAGAGCTGGAGCAAAAGCACTAACCTTGGGGAAACTGGTGTTGCCTGGTTCCCTCACTGGCTCACGTTCAGCTCTCTTCATTATCCTAACCCGCATGCCTAACAGTGGTGAAGTCCATAGTGGGATGGCCTCTCCCACATAAATTGTCAGTTAAGACAATCTCTCACAGACTTGGCCACAGGACAATACTTTTAGCTGACATTCCCTCTTCCTTAGTTTGCATTGAGGTGACAGTAAAAACTAACTGTGACCCTTTAGGTGTAATCACTGCATGAGGACATTAAACAATATGAAGAACTATAACAATAATTTAAGCTTTAATTTTCTACAATAAAGTATTTTCAAGACTGACAATAGTCATGGGCAAAGTGAGTTGGGCAAAGGAAGTACTTGGAACTCATCTTGATAAAAATCAAGGTACCTTGGCAAAGGCATAATCAACATAGCTCACTGTTCTTGGTGTACTAGTCTGCATTTCTTGTAAAAATGGGCCAGTTGTGTACAGATATACTTTCATGGGTGAAAACCCATCAGACAAAACTGTCAGTAATCAAAGAGTTATGTTTTCGATGAACTAGTTGACATAACTGATTTCCTAACTTGAGAGAAGGTCTTCATTCTGTCCTCTCTCTTTTCCAAGCACTGTCTCAAATCACCTCCTTACACCTACAAGTTACAGGCTCTTTTTGTCACTATAGAATATTTTATGTCTTTTCTTGTTCTCTATAGCTTATAGAGCATGAAGTTAAAAAGAAAAAGGACTTTGTCATAGAGGCTACATCTGGTCCAGAATTGGGAAAAATCATTGGGATTCCAAGGAAATGGCCAAAATATTTATAGAAGGTGAGTGTGTCATTTTGAAGACAAAAGGATGTACAGTCAGTTTTTGTGCCCAGTTAGACATTTTATAGAACTTAATTTTCATAGGAACAGCTTGTGAATCTAACATATTTTTCACATTCTTTGCCATTCTTCCCTTTTATCTCCCCATTCCTTTCTTTCCTTTCCCTGTGCTTCTTATGCTAGAAATGGACAGCAAAGCCTTATATATGCTAGGCAGTGTGCCTGCCACAGACATATATGCCTACCACTCCCATTTTCTACTTAAAGAAGACCAAGACTTACAAACACTTTAAAATTTTGCACATTTCACAAAATTAACAAGTAGAAGAGCCAACATTAGAACCTAAGGGTATCATCTGAATGCAGAGTTCTTTTCACCGCATATTTGTGGCTCACTCATTGAAGTTGACAGCACTATCTTCAGTCATGCGTAACCCAATGATGTAATCAGGCTCTGCATCCCCTTCTCCCGCCACCAGCTTGGAGTCTCATCACAGGACTCCTTCCCTACAGACCTCTGGACATTCCAGGAATGCTGTTTGTTCATGCCTGCATTGAATGCCTGGTCCATGGCAAGATCTAAAGAGCATCTTCAGAATGTATGAACAGACTTTCTTCAGCATCTGTAGTATGCATCATCCTAATCGACTTTACAAGGGACAGACATTCTGAGGGCATGTGGTACATTTGTTACATAGGGTTTCCTTCCAGCCTATATGGGAAAGAAAATCTGCAATAGAAGAAGTGCAGGTAACTAAGGAATGCTGAGAGTGGGAGAAACACTCTTCTCCAGGGAAGAGCACACCAATTGACTGTGCAATACCAAATGATGACTTCTGAGCACAAGCATGTGAGTGGCATTGTCCAGATGGAGCCCGTTATGTTGGGCAATACATGAGTATATACATAAACATTTAGATATACACATATGTATGTAGCAATCGTTCCAAGAGAGGCCTGAATTTGAAAAGGAGCAAGGTGGGGTGAATGGAGTTGGGGCAAGGCATGTCCAGAGGGAAGAAAAGGTGGGGAAAAGAATAATTACATTATACACTCAAACGAGGAAAGAAAAATTGGGGTGAAAGGACTGTTGAGACCTCATTACTTTATTATCTCCAGGGGATGACAGCTAAATTAACAATAACTTATTTTAGCGTAAACAGTACTTCCTCTCCAGTCTCCAAAACCTAAGATATATTTTTAAACTATAAGGGTACACACTAATTACACTAACTTCCCCACACAGATACATATAAGCTCTATTTCTTTGCTCGTTTAACCTTTCATCAATAGAAAACATCTTCCTTCTTAAGATCTTATTATAACTACATTTAACAAGGTCAGATGCAAAAGTATTTTCATCCACTTTGCCAAACTATGAAAGCAATTTTCCATCTTAAAATATATATATATCTATGAGCTCAGACTTTACAAGAGACTATAAAAGTACCAAACTTATGGAAGACTTAAGACTCGTGGTAGCTGCCTTTAACTTCAGAACTTGAAAAGCAGAGGCAGGCAGATCTCTGTGAGTTTAAGGCTAGCCTGGTCTACAGTGTCACTTGTAGAATAGCTAATGTTCCACAGTGAGAGCCTGTTTCAGTAATGTTAAGAAGTATAAATAAATAATAACACATGAATAAATAAAACAGAAAGAAACACTAACTTTCAGGACCTGTAAAGGTAACAATTAGGAATGGAAAAGAGTTTGGAATTATTGGGTGGAATATTCATTCAAACCAAGAATCATGATGTCAAGGTAATTTTGCACACATCACAAATGTATATGTTTGTGAAACTTTAGATCAAGGAATACAACTGAATAAAATTTACAGAAATAAGCCATAAAGAACTGTATCACCAGGTCTTACTTATACCAATGACATAAAATTTATAATATACATTTCCATCATAACAAATCCAATCTTTTTATTCATTGATAAGCAATGCGTATTTTTTCTTTTTACCAAAGAACTGAAACAATAGCCTTATTTTATAAGACAAATTTTATAAATGCATCATACAATATTTTTTTACTAATGCTTTTATTTTAATAATAGGTAACTTTCATACTTAAAGTTTAAACCTGGCCAAAAACAGAAGTGATTTTACTTCAAGAGATTTTATTTCAAGCTATCTTCCTATAAATAGCCTTAACAGAATCCATTCATGATCAATTCAGTCAAGAGAAGGAAAGTTTAGCCCTGGAACTCACCTCACCCTAATTATCTTTCATGCTTGGAAAGAAGAAGTACATCAAAATAGAGAAAGTTCATCAAAAGAGGCAACCAATCACCAAGTGAGCTGGAAAAAAAAATGATTCATGGGTCCAAAACACTTCATAAGTTAAATGAACACACACACACACACACACACACACACATGAACCAAAGCTTCTGAAGGACGAAGGAGTCTCTTGCGTATCCTGTTAATTAGACAAAACCCAGCCTAGCCTAGCACAAGACAGTCATCCAATGATAAATGTTATCAACCTGAATAATGCCTCTTTATGAGAATATAACTCTGTATTGTTATCAAGGCATTCCACACACATTAATCTTATTAGACCTCTCAAGAACTCTGTTGAACTCTGCAAAGAGGAAATTAAGTCTCCAGTAGATTAAGCAATTCCTACAAGGTCAAATATAGGAAGAAATATAAGAACATTAAAAATGCACATTGTATTTTTTTCACCCAAAAATGACATTTCTCATACTCTATCATGGTTGAGAGGGCCAAAGACCTATACCACAAAATCATTCAGATGAGAAAAACTCATAATCTTATATAATAGCAGAAAAGTATAAAAATATGCTATTATTTTAAATATAAATATATCAAAGGCTGTCATTAAGTTTTTGTATTTTAATAAAAATACCAAACTCTGGTCATTTTTGTTAGATCTGTCAAAGAATGAAAATCTGTATTTGTATTTGGAGAATTTTGAATCTGCTTAATTAAAATTTCAAATGAATGTTCAATATTAACTCTGTGGAAAGCAAGGTAGCCCTCAGCTTCATGATGTCACTTCTTCAGAAGCTAGTCCGCAAGGGGAGGAAAAAAAATAAATGAAACGTATGATAGGATCTTTAAGGGCAATGCTTAACTAAGCCATTCACTTTAGCTCCCCTTTATCCTACATGGAGTTGAGCATTAGAACCCCTTGAAAAATGCCTTCATCCAAGCACCTGTGTCCAAGTTTGTGATCAAAATAAGAGGGGAAACTATCTCAAAGTTTGTCTTGACACTAGAGACTCATGAAAATAACACCCACAACCAGCTGGGGCCGAGAGTGACAGCAACATGTGAACCTATTTCAGGACTAACACGTATCTAATGTTTTCCACTTGGCCACGTGACCTGGGTGAACTCCAGTGAACAGATTTGTGAACTTCATAGATGCCACTGCTGTTTACTCCCAAAATGAGGGTGGTCATTGCTATCTGTGAACTTCGGGACCTGCTAATTTTCAGTGGTCTTAACTCCAAAATCCTTCAGGTTTTCCAGAAGTTCATAGGAGGGATCCTTTTAAGTGTATGAAAGCTTGGATAAAAATAACTGAACTATAACAATACAACTGAGAGGAGTAATAGCACCTATGCACTTAGGTCAACAGAAGGCTTCTTCCAAGTTTCTTGAACATTCCTCTAAAATCAGCAAGAGAAGAAAGTGTGAAGCATGAAGAGAAGGCAATGGTTTGTGGCTGAGATTTATCTTGGGAGTGCTTCCAAAAATGGCTGAAGTCTTTCACCCACTGATAAGCTGCCAGGTACAAAAGGTATGTCTTCATTAAACATCAGGAGCGTACCTGGCCCATGCTTGGGAATTGTGAATGAGGCCTTCAGACTCTCTCAATGACACACCGGAGGATTTTCTTTTACCTTCTCTTACTGCAGTTTGGAAACAACGATGCTGCTTTGTTCAAGGGACCCAAGATACACAAGGCGCTGCACACTTCTGCAGAAACACATCCCACGTTAAATTAAGTTAAAGGTGGTATTTGAAAAATAAATAAATAACGGAGTTCCAATTCACTGCAAATGGTACAGGAGGCCAGTAAGTAGGAAGCCTGTGAGAGAAGGGCTTCTTTTAGAAAGATGTTTTACAGGACTTTTTCTGCGTCATTAACTCTCCTGGAATCCTGAACATAACATGATGAATTTCCCTAAAAAGTAGCTACTGTTTAATTTTGAAGCACTTCAAAGAGCCACAGTAGAAGAAATCAAAGAAAACCAAAAGACCCAGTAGATGTGAAATTCGCCAAAGGGTAGAGAAAAAAAAAGGAAAGAAACATGTAAGTTCTAACAGATTTTGACCATATACTCAAAATACCACTTATTATTTTGCTAATACAGTGTTTTACTGTTCCATGAGACTGAAATGAGCCTCTGTATTCATCAGAACACAGGATATTTTTATTATAATATTTGTGCCATGGCCCTTAAAAGGTGAACATACTTAGACCTTTGAAAAGAATCTCTGTCTGAAAATTGCCTATGAGGTGTACATATATGTGTATTTGATAACAGATATTTAATTGGAGTTTGCTTTTATTAGAGTCACAACATATTGATAATACTTCTCCAATCCTCAACACATAATTGCATAGAAAAAATGTAGGATTTCATGAAATCCTAATAAATTAGAGCCAAAACAATAAGGAAGATCAGCAATGGTTAACTTCAGTAACAATAATTGGTCTTTAAAATGTCTTTTGTCTTTCTCTCAAGGAAGAATTAAAACAACCTTCTAAAAACGCCACATCTCAAATACCAGTACATCAAAAACATGTGGAAAATGTCAGATAATGATATCCACCCGTTAGAAATGGAATAAACTTTAGCTTCAATTAATATTTCAAATAATCAACTAAAACTCAGATTTCTATTTGAAAAGCCTCAGAAGATAGAGATGGATAATGAGTCAAGTTTTTAGAGTCTCCTTAAAAGGACCATCTGTGTATAAATGCCCTTTTCACACTCTACCCCGCCCCTCCTCAGCACCTAAGTTCACAGAAGCCAAGCTGAATTTCAAGATTCAGCTCACAGTTACTAAGAAGTCTAGTTACCACATAATATGTTCTGCCCCCGGCTCAAGTTTCCCTTATTATGTAAGCACTTAGGGGCAATAAAATCTCACAGATATTCAGCAGCAGTCTCAAGACAGCAGTCACCTTGAGTGCACAATTCTTTCAGTTACTTTACATTGCTTGGATTTAATTTATTTTGATCATATTGTCAATGCTTTATGGAATAACCATTTAGTAGGACTGACTCCATTCACTGATAACATTTCATTAGTGTTATTAAATATCATTAAGCATCCTGAGCTCTGTACTAGAAAAAAAATGGAATTAGAAAAAAAATATGATATATTCAGAAAGATCTATGGAGCTAGTAGGTCCCCAGACACACATCATCTGTCTGCAGATCCTGATGAGGAGAAAGAAAAACAATGAGTATTCACTTCTCACAGATAGAGGTCACTAATGGACTGAATTTGAATCAGTGTGGCAGAAACCACAAAGTTATTAAAGTAATCCACTGGGAAAAAAAATGAACTTGAATTAAAATTAAAGATAGCAAAAGATGATTAGCCTGAAAAACAACAACAACAACAACACATGACCCAAACAGAAATAATGTTCCTCACCTTCACTTACTAGAATGTTCTAAAGAGAGAGGAACAGTCTCTGAGCACCCTCACTCTTTCCTTGTATGTATTTATTCAGAACGGCAGGCACTGCTGATTCTAGGAGCAGACATTCTTCCTTAGGAAAGTATAGAGCTAAAGAGTCAAACTAGATGAGGTGCTCCAGCCAAGCCTCTACAGAATAAGACTTCTGGTTGTAGACATCCTTAAAACCACAGCCTCAAACTGGGAAACTGAATCCCTGCTTTAGGAAGGTTGGTTTAAGTCCTAAGTCAAGCTATCCAGCAGGCCAGAATAAATGTAAAGGACATCGGAGCAGGTTCAAAAGAGATCCATCCATTCAAACTCAGATATGATCACATCAACTCAAACCCAGCCCACAGGACGAAACATGACTGGCTCCTCTAGGGACTCCAGAGGAGGCCAGCCTGACATCTTTTAGAACCTAATTTATTTTCCTGAAACACCCCAGAGAATTTGCAAAACTGCAGGGAAACTTTGTAATTGTTAAGAAATGGGCCCCTTTACAAAAGGACACAACAAAAAACAAAAAACAAACAAAAACCACTAGCATTCCCTCTGAGCAAGTCTATAATAGTATTCTATAATAGTAAAATAGGTTCTGCTATACCACAGCACATCCAGTTCTTTGTACAGTTCCATGGTCCTGCTATCAGACACATGGAATAATGACTGAAATCACATCTTTCAACCTCCTTTTGTCACAGATATTTACAACTTGACATGGGCATGTGGCGATGCACTGTCAACAGCCGTTAGTAACGACCCTTAAAGGGTTTTATCCTATCTTACTTTGATTATTTCTCAGGTTTCACAAAAGAAAAAAAAAAAAAACAGATGAGGAGAGAAAAGTTGTCCACATTCAGATGCAATAACGTTGCATAAAAATGAGCAACTTTTCTTGATCTACACATTCCCCAAAGATTAATTCTCCTTTAATATGGTGGCCAGCTCGCTACATGTATCTGGTAAATATCCTTGCTGATTTAAAAGACACAATCCAGTTCTAACATTTCAGATCCCTACCTAGAATTTTATATTCATTCAGCAACAACCACACAGTGGTGTATAAATGCCAATCCTGCATTCTATTTGCCTCAGAATGTTTGGGGGATACTTCTTGGCAGATTTAATAAGGTCATGCAAGGTAGGACTAGACAGAATCCCACTCTGGTATGGAAGCCATCCTTCATATTAGCTTTGGGCTGGGGGAAGTTAGACATAATAAATTTAGCAATAATCCTGTAAGCTAGTGGACATGCTCTAAAGCTCCTGGAACCCCGTGTGATTAAGTAGACTCCCAGCTGAATGGGGGAGCAATGGCTCCCATTTAGAGGAGGGTTTGCACAAGCAGACACAGCATGCAAAGAAATCTGATCAGCACTTTGCACTCCTGTAGGAACATTTACAGGGATTTGCGCCTTGCGCTTGCTTGCTTGATTAGCTTACTCTTAGCTGTATAGGAGATTCCCTCTATTAGAACTAATCAGAAGCTCTCTCTCGGAGAGATGATTTTCATTCAGGGAAAGTACTAAGAGTTTCCAGGAGAATTAATAGTGATCATCATAATAAAGATGAAAGCAGGGCCCCAAGAGATGCTTCAAAACTCTATAGGGCCTTAAGGGGTGATGGTGGTGCTGAATCTTCTGTGCCCTGGGAGTGAGCAGTAGCTATTTTATTAGCTGAAATGCATAGGGCTGCTGTTCAGAATTTGTGAGCCTCTTCCCTCTGGTGCCCTAGCCTCTTTGCACACATGAGGCCATTCTCACTTCCCCCTCATCACTGAGTATCAGGCCAAAAAGAGTCGTGGGATGGGGGTAGGGGCTGTCTACAATATCAATAACCTCAGGCAGCAGTACATACATCTATGTCCAATTCCACACCCCCCTTTTTTTTTCACTACCATACACACACATAGCAAATTTAAACCACCAATGGCTAGCACGTTTCATTTTGCCCTTCAATGAAAATGTGAATTTTATAGCTCAGGCTTTCAAGACACCAGAAGGTTAAAGAAAGTAGGGAAGACTCCGAGGATGTCAAGGCAGGGAAAAATACAATTTTTTGATATTTTGCTCTCAATATGCATACCCCTCTCCAAATCTAAGATTCAGAGAGAGCTCAGAGAAGCGGGCAAGGTAGAGTGAGCTTCCTTTCTGTTTATACTAAATGGGGCTGAGAAAAGAAAAAAAAAAGACGATGGAAGTGACTGAAATCCATCAATCTCTTTTCTGGATTCGAGCACACTTAAAAGTCCTTGGCTACACATTCCAAATTTCCAAACTGTACAAAATCAGACACCAGCTGGGGCCCACGGTTCTCCTGAACTCCTGGGGGAAAGTGGGGGGGGGGGGGAATCGACTCTCGCACAGCTGCCTATCTGGCAAGAAGAAACACCAAGACACCCCCCCTCCCCCCGTCGCCGCCACACACTCACACTCCCACACCCAGCTAACACGACTGTCGAACTGCCTGCTCTGGATACCCATCCCCGGGACCTTGAACTTGGACTCCGTCTTACTTTGAGTCACACGTAGCTAACTCAGCTCTCCAAGGAAAGGAAGCCCAGAGTGGGAGGCACGGTTAAGGGTGCGCGTTTACCTGCTAAGGATTTTCAGGTCTCCTTCCAGCCCCGCTGGTAATTCCTCTCAGCACAGCGCCCTCCCCAAGATCCAAACTTTTGCTAGGTCCTCCAGGTGGCGGAGGCGGCTGCTGGAACCGAGCTCGGTCTCCCGCTGCGTCGGAGCCCCGGGAGGCAAAGGCTGGAGCTTCAGAGCGGTGCGCGCCCCCCGGCAGCCTGCCGGCGCCCCAGCACCCGGCTCGTCTCGCTTGCTGTCGCCTACGTCCCCTACGGAGCCGCGGCATCGTCTTCCCCCGTCCTCCAACACCTCCGCCTCCAGGGGTCGGGCATGCCACTTTCTCTAGGCTCGGTCTGCCGCCGCAGCTCCGGTCTTCCCTCCTCAGTCTCACCCTCTCCTCTCCGCCTGGAACCCCGAAAAAAAAGTAGGGCGATCTAGGAGGGCGGTGGAGAGCGTCCGAGCGAGTCCGGGACTGCTGAGAGACCCTGGGCTAAGCGGGTCGCTTGGGGAACCGGACCGGAGCTCGGTCGCAGAGTGTGCGCGGACCACGCGCGGTGGGGCATGCAGTTCGGGCTACGCGGGGGCGGGCGCGGAGCTGGCTCCAAGTGCAGCGTCTGCGGGGCGCGGGGCTGGAGGCTGCTCCAGCCACACTGCAGCCTCGATCGGACCCGGTCAGCTAATGTAGGCTCGGAGCGAGGTCCCCACCCCCACCCCACCTGACACCCCCCCCTCCCTCTCGGGAGATGTTTACTGTAATGAATTCGCGGGGTCGGCTTGGCTGCTCGCGCGCCCCTCCTCTCCCTCGGTCCCTCGTGCTCTGGCGCGCTCCCCTCTCGGAGCCCTCTTTCTCTGCTTCCCTCCTCTCCTCCCACCCTTGCGGAGTCCCTCCCACTTCTCGGGTTTAAAGAATGCTTGGGAGGAGCCGCTGCAACTCTAGGCTTTCCAAGAGAAGTCAGATGGGGCTTTTTAACCCTGTCCTCCCTGGAGAGAGTTAAGTGCACCCCGCTTTCCCAGGGATGCCAACTTGACCTAGCGCTGCTCCTCTCCCTCTCTCTAAGCTTCCTCAGGCGTCCTCGTACCAACCCGGAGCTTCTCTAAAAGGTGAAAGACCCTTTCTGTGTAGTCCTCCGGATGTATGTCTACACCAGAGGAGCTATTTTACTTAAACTCAGAAATGATCGAAACGTAACATTAGAGGTAAAAATATAGCCAGTCTCTCAAACCAAAATGGCGTTATTTCACTCGCCGGCAACATTGGGGATGTGCTGCACCCCCAGTCCATCAAAGGTCCGTCCGCTCAGAAGCTTTCTTCATAAACTTTAGCTGGAGAAATTAGAGTTTGGCATCATATTTAGACACATCTACTTTTCCCCGTAATTCCGGCTACTCCTGGAAAGAATGATGCTCAGTAGATGAGTTGTCTCCATAAATTACAATAGACAACTGACAACGTCCACTTCAAAGACTAAGAGAACCGGCTGTACAGTTAAGACATCCAGTCGCTACAGCTTTCTCACTTGTGATTCTCTTTGCAAAGGTTAAAGGGTAATCTAAGAAATCGGAGACTTGACTATTTGATACCCCCCCCCTTTTTTTTGGCAAGGGGATGGTGGCTTGGTTTGCTCCTCCATTCATTGCTGTCCCTGTGTCTCCAGCAAGTTGTGGTCCTGTTTTAACTAGTCTGGAGACCGGCAGAATACTAACAGAAGTGGGAGAGCAAGCCATCACTGAGCGTTAGGCTGCAAGGAGGCGCACTGTTGGGAGGACCCCGGGAAAAGCGATTTGGAACTTGAAGGCTGGCCTGGGCCAACTCCCTAGGGATCTTCTCAGCTCGCGGGGCTGAGGACTTTGGCAGGGGCGTTGGCTGCAACGCGCTGGAGAAGATTTCCGGACTAACCCCCCGGCGCGACCGCACTCCTTGTCCTCAGTTCAAAGTCTGAGTCACTTGGCAGCACTTCCCCAATTGTTTTTATTTCCTTGCAGTGCTGTTGTGTCTGCTACCTTCATGGATTTGAGCTCTTAAACCCTGGTAAGGCGACTTGGAGAAACGCCCGATTTGTCTCCCAAGCCACACAGGGATCCACCCAAACCCGCCGCGACTCTGGCACTCACATTGGCGCACACCACCAGGGTTCGAGAAAGCTTGCCACCCTTCCCCGTGCTTAATTGTATACAGGAGGCTAGAAAACACAGAGGCATATCCTTGTCTGCCTTTTCAGCAAACTCAAAGTGTAACTGACAAATAACCGGGAGAGAATGGGGCTCCAATGGAGACTCTAATCTGAGAACAGATAGAGGGAGTCTTCTTGGGAGCTTCAGAAGTAAAGTGCCCAGATAAGAGTGGCGATGGCGCTAGCCTTCTGGAACAACTGCCCCTGCTCGCTCAAGGCGCCTGGCAGGCCACATGATTTATCCAAATAGCAAGTGTTGGGGACCAGCCCTTCCAAGACAGACTTAGCTAGCTGGGCTTCTAAATCATGGAGGAGATTACAAAAAAAGAAAAAGGAAGGAGAAAAGAGAAGAGAAGAAAAGAAAAGGAAAAGAAAAAAAGTGACCGCACCAGCGCTGAAATCTCCAGTAAGAGACTGTTCAGCTCAGAGGACAACTCTTTCCAGGAGGCAGGAGTCTGGTGGAGACTCTAGGGCAGCTGGATAGGCCCTCCCTCTTACTACTCTGGGTATCTGCATTCAGCGCCTGAGGGCTTAGAAGGACCTACCTCTGCATCCCAGGCACATGGATCAGGGAAAGTGGGCTCCCCAGCATTGGGAGCTCCTGGGGACTTCTGCATCCCTGATCCATGACTCAGGAAAGCACAATTACACCAGCTATGGACCTGCCAGGCCCAGGTGCAACAGAAGAGCAGGAAAGAATCTTGGCAAAAAAAAATCACAAGCGATTGGAAAGAAAACAAACTAGTGTCCTCAGTTTAGTGACGAATTGATTCCGGATTTCGGGCATAGGGCAGGAGGCAGGGGCTTGAGATACTGAGGCTTGATAATAACACTTCTTGCATTCAACCCAGATGGATATGGGAGGTTGCTACTTACCGGACTTAAGAGAAGCATTCTAAGGAAATGAAAGGCTGTTCTAAGCATAGGGGATTTGGAAAACTCCATTTAGGATCGATGTTTTTGGCAGGTAGCAAATGAGCGATTTTACGCACAACTCAGTTACAAAACTCCCTAGAGAATTTGGAATCGACTTGAATATAGAAGCCTCCCCCCTCCACCTCATCCCCTGCCCAGCCCCCAAGTAGTCGGGGTAGAGAAAGAATCTCATTTTCTTTGCGGATAAAAAGACAAATACTAGAACACCCACCCGGTGACCACCCACCACTTGTTCAAAAGGGAGAGGGGGTGCAAATACCGAGGTATCCACGTAAAGAAAGCCAGGGTACTCACTAGAAACTTCACCTGGAATAGTAATCCCTTTACCTGGCAGTCTTGTCTCCTTAGCTCATCCGAATCCGACGGGGTCGGGGAGGTGGAAAGGGAAGAAGCTGGAGCGGCAGTAGAGGGACTCCCCGGGCATGGTATTGTTTTAGGGGTCGCCGCCGAGGTCCCTCCTGCCCATCGTTGAGAACTGCCAGTCTGGTCCTGAGGCTCAGTGGACGCGGTGACTGGTTCTGCGGTGCTGCCTCGGGCGGAGGACCAGAGAGGAGCGCACCTGGAAGCAGAGAGCTCTGCGTGTTTGAAAAGCACCCACTTGGTGTTATCTCCCAGCGCACATTCCTTGGTGGTGACAATGGATGACGCCAAACTCACAAGTGATGGCGACTGCTTTCAAATGTACAACTAACTGCAAGGTACCGGGCAAGACAGAAAGCTTCCTTCACCTCCCACTCCTTTCCCTCCCATCGAGGAGGGAACTAGCTTAACCCTGTGTTCACCCTACACCCCGGATAGAAGCTAGATTGAGCTGAGAAACCGCAGGCGGTGGCTCTTCTGGCAAAAGCTTTGTTCACGTGCAGTTCCAGTGGGCGCGTGGCTGTCTAGGGGCACTTGGGTGGCAAGACGCCAGTGGCGCGCTTTCCAAGCCAGACTAGGGGATGGGAAGGAACCTAGCGTTTCATCCGGACCAGACCCAGCCCTCACAATCTATTTTTTACCTCCGCTTACTGGATTTATTGAAGTTGCCAGCAAAGTTGGTTTTTATTCCTTTACTTCTGTGTCCCCCGCCTCTCATATAACTTCCTTGCCCAGCTGTGCTTTGAAGACTTAGAAATCTCTGATCAAGCTCTAACTCTTAACAGGATTTCGAGTGCAGTGCAAGAGGAATGGAGAAGCAGACCCACCCACTCCTGGCAAATTTAAATGAAACCTCAAGGAGAGCTGCCTCCTACCTACCCATCAGAAGCTGGTGTCAACTAAACAGACATCAGTCAAATAAGAAAGAGTAAGACACCTGAAGACCCGGTGGAAAAAAGGATTGAGCAAAGGAGCCTAAAGGGAAAAGTTTGAGTGGAATAAATAAGTGTGTGTGTGTGTGTGTGTGTGTGTGTGTGTGTGTGTGGAGAGAGAGAGAGAGAGAGAGAGAGAGAGAGAGAGAGAGAGAAGTACAAATGCAAAAATTAAAAACAAAGGAGCAGGACTTGATATATCAGGTCAGTTTTTTTAAGGGTGATTTGACCAACAGTGTTTCCTCAGTGCCCTTGGAACAGGCTAATTATATAATAAACGCCTGCTTGGGTTTAGTGAACAGCTTTGCCTATCCATTCAGAACTTCCAGAAAGTTAACTGAGTAAGCAGAGAACTCTCTTGTTGAGCCCCGAAAAGAAACTCAGGCCTGAGGAAACTGTTCTCCTCTGCTGTACCTTTCTCTGGCAAATGAGCCAGGACTGTGATCTGAGCACAAACTGCCTTTCTCAAGCTCTATTCTGTAGGAAAGAAAGTAGGAAGCTGTTAGTTCCGAGAGTTACAGATAGGCATTGCTGAAAGGGGTTATTTTTAAAGGGAGAGCAAAGCACACTTTACCACTGAATCAGTACCTCCTCCGGACCCAATCTACCCCAACCCGATGTGAATGGCAGAAACTTCAAATTCCCATCTGAGCCCAGCAGTCCTGAAAGGCCTCTGAAGCTGCTTCAGACAGCAGCTGGAAGAATTCCGTTGTAAATCCTTCTGGTTTGCCAAGGTGGCAGCAGAGCATAGGAATAGCTCCTTTGGTTCTTGAATCAGCAAAGCTCACACTTAGGACAAATGCATTTCCACCGTCCTTTAAATATTGATTCTTCTGTGTAATACACATATATGTCGGCAGAACTCATCTTCCTCTACATCCTTCTTTTGAGAAAACAGTATATTAAGTTCATCCTTACAAACATATATTGGTTAACCAACAAGATGGAGCCATAAACAGGCTTTACTTTGTCATTTATGCTGCTGAAAACAGAATTAATTGAGAAAAGGAAGAGGGGCAGTTATTAATAAATAGAGTTTCATTTTCCAGTAATGGTGATTCAGAAGTATAATAAAGTAGTACAATGAACACGCTCTCCTTTCTAAAAAGCTATGGGTGTGATTATTAAGATCATGATTTTTACAAATGTAAGTAAAGAATGTACTACTGGAAGTGGACAAAGAGAAGCAATATGGTAAGTCATAAGTCTGACAACCTAAGAGTCAACTTACGAAATGCGTGGAGGTGAGGTCACACAGAACAAAAATCGATGGAGTGGTGTGGGAGGGGCTCCGAAGTATCACAATTTTACAAACTGGCAATCTGTGATGGCTACAATGTTTTATGTTATATTGAGAATCAACCATGAACACATTTGAATGTTAGTGGTAGTCTAAAGTGGGAAGAAGAGAAATGGAAAGTAAGAGAGAAAGTGAAAGTTACTGGATCACTAATAATCCTTAAGGTGTTAGTCCTTAATGGATGGTTTATTGCAACTAAAATTTGATTGCCATCTCAAATAATTTACTTCCCTGCTAATATGTCAAATTCCCAAATAATTCTCCATCAATAGGTAGTATATACACATGGGTGCATCTGCAAGCACACAGACACACACATAGACACATACACACACACACACACAGAGAGAGAGAAAGAGAGAGAGAGAGAGAGAGAGAGAGAGAGAGAGAGACATCAGAGAAGTAACTGGCCTATTTTTCTAACACTATGTAACAGTTAAAATAATACACTACTTGGATCACCAACCATGTTTGATACTCCAAGTGTTAAAACTTGCAATATTGTGTAAGTTAAACTCCAGACCCACCAGTGGTATTTGATTTAGAAAATGGATGTAAATTATTCCTGTTCCTCCAGGGAATAGTACAAGCAAGGCACATTAGCCATGCATTTGAAAACAAAACAAAACAATGCAGGATAGCCAGAACATTTTTGAACAATAAAATCAATAAAATACTTCCGAAGGAATCACCATCCCTAACTTCAAGCTGAACTACAGAGCAATAGTGATAACCAAAAAACAAAAACAAACAAAAAAAAACAAAAAAAACAAAAAAGCAAACAAACAAACAAAAAATCTTCATGGTATAGAAGACAGACCAGCCAGTCAATCAATAAAATAGAATTGAAGACCCTGAAATAAACCCACACCCCAACTGACACTTGACACACTTGTTCTTTGACAAAGAAGCCATAAGCATACAGTGCGAAAAGAAAGCATCGTCAAGGAATGGTGCTGCTGGCCTTCCTTTTTATTTTTATTTTATTTTAGAACTTCATACATGAGCATTTTTACCTACATCACTTCCACCCTCTATGCCTCAAAGTAACCTCATGGTTCTCCCTGTAAATCAGTGGTCTCATTAGTCATTATTGTTACACACACACACACACACACACACATATACACACACACACACACACACACACAGAGAGAGAGAGAGAGAGAGAGAGAGAGAGAG
>NW_022196912.1:109815321-109817376 GCF_008632895.1 Mastomys coucha | reverse complement strand
AGAGAGAGAGAGAGAGAGAGAGAGAGAGAGAGAGACTAATGAGTCCGTTTTTCATTATTTGTATACCCATGTTTTTAAGGGTTACCTATCTGGGATTGAACATCCTATGAGGAACCTGGTCCTTGGAAAAGACTGATTCTCCTCTCACCAGCCATTGAGTAACCACTTGTAAGTGTGGGACTATGTGAAATTTCTGTTGTCAACACTGGCATGTCAACTGGCATTATATCTTGCCCAAACAATCACATTATGAGACACCATGGTTACATTTCTCCTGTTATGCTTAGGGTACTATCTAACATCAGGCATCCCGAGATTCTCCATCTTACAAATTTTCTGACTTCTTTTCCACAATGTTCTTTGAGCCGTTTGGGTGTAGAGGTTGCATTGCAGATGTTTCGGGTGTGACTGGACACCTGCCTTCCTTTATTCTCTGCATTTTGACAAGCTGCAGATCTCTATAATAGTCTTCATCTGCTGCAAAAGAGGCTTCTTTGATGAAGGGTAAGAGCTACAGTTACCTGGAGGGTTTTTTTTTCTTTTTTCTTTTTCTTGGATATTTTCTTTATTTACATTTCAAATGTTATCCCCCTTTCCCCAATGGAAACCCCAATTCCCTCCCCCTTTCTCCTGCTTCTATGAGGGTGTTCCCCCACCCACCTACTCCTACCTCCCAGATTTCGAATTCCCCTACACTAGGGCATCAAGTCTTCACAGGACCAAAAGACTCTCTTTACATTGATGCCAGATAAGTTCATCCTCTGCTACATATGCTGAGAGAGCCATGGGTCCTTCCATGTGCACTCCTTGATTGGTGGTTTAGTCCCTGGGAGTTCTGGGTTGGGGGGTCTGATTGGTTTATATTGTTGTTCTTCCTATGAGATTGCAAACCCCTTCAGCTCCTTCAGTCCTTTCTCTAACTCCTCCATTGGGGACCCTGTGCTCAGTCTAATTGTTGGCTGTGAGTATCCCCTTCTGTATTTGTCAGGCTCTGGCAGATCCTCTCAGAAGACAGCTATATCAGGCTCCTGTCAGCAAGCACTTCTTGGCATCCAGGATAATGTCTGGGTTTGGTGACTGTGTATGAGATGAATCACCAGGTGGGGCAGCTGTTAAAGGCTAGGCTCACAACCTGTAGGTTTAAAGATAAGTATTTATAATATGCTTATGAAGTATATACACTTAGGAAAATGGCAGTAGAAGGCTCTTCTTTCTGGTTTATGACCTCTCCAGCATCTCCAGGTTTACAGTACCAGGCATTAATTCCTTCCTATTGATCAGGCCTTTAGTCCCATTGCACCATTGGTGATAGCTTGCCAATGCAGAATTTTTTTGTGACTGACATGAAATTATAGCTGGTAGAACTTATCTATTACTCCTCTCCCTCAGCAGTGTGTGGAGCATCTTCTGGTACTATGAGAACCTCCAGTATGTCTTTGATAGATTGTTCTAGGATCTACCTTGTCTATTCACTTTGAAACAGTTTTCAACTAATATGTGTCAAAAATAGTCTTTCTTTGACTTTCTTTGTGCTTCCCTTCTATCCTCACATCACATTCTTCATTTGTTCAAAACCTCAACTTATTTATACAAAGACAGTAGTCATTATACCCATGGCTCTCTGTCTCTCCCTATCACATTTTCCCAAGAGACTGCTGTTCATTTCAGTTTTCCATAAAGTGATGTTTAAGTATCTGCAGGTTTTTTTTTCTCTCAACTAGACCTAAGTATCTCAAAGAATTATATTGGTTTCAAGCTTCTATTTCAGTCGTGCAACAGTCCATCATGCTTCCCTTCAGCAGATGCTCAAAGATGGTTTGATTTCACAAATAAGCCTTCTTTGCCAGGCATAGAAATGTATCCTTCCTTTTAAGGTAGGGACAATGGTAAGGAAATCCATGGCTAGCACACAGTGCACAGATTGTTTTTCTTCTCTTTCACAAACAGAAAATACTACTAATTTATGAAATTATTTTGTCAGTGGGGCTGTTGTCCTGCCATCTGCAGTTCTGGGATACATTCTCTTCTGATTTTAAAACATTAGACTGCAAAGAC
>NW_022196912.1:109794666-109815311 GCF_008632895.1 Mastomys coucha | reverse complement strand
ACACACACACAAACATCTGTAGAGAATGTACAACTTGTAGCAGGCCTTTGATGAATAGATTTTGTGTCTACCCTGTCAAATTCTCAGTCTAGTGAAGTCTCAGAGACACATAATTACATGCTCATTATAGAAATAAAACAACTTTAGTATGTGCAAAGTGCTTTAGTGCTTTGAAAGACATTTCTCTAGAGAGAAGGCCTCATTCAAGTGATGGTGAAGATCTCTTGACAGTATACTGATTTTACAGGGAACTCTGTGGCATTATTTTATGTCCAGACTTCTGCATGTTGCAGCCCCAGCTACTGGAGTCTCTGGTCTCATGAAAAGCCCTTTAAACCAAGATTGGAAAGCCAGCCTATAAGTAATTGCTGGAACATCCATTTTCTTAGCCATGTTATTTTTTTCCCCATTTCTGTGTAGGTTACAAGATGATTATGCGTGAACAAAAACAGAAGGTACACACTGACAGGAAACAAAAGCACATTAAACCATGGAGATTTCCTCTTACATAAACCTGCTGCTTGTTCTGCAATTGCTCTGTTCCAAAGGAAGGCTAGCAAAAACTTGATGTATATTCTTCAACTGCACTAGGGGGAATAACTTGGAGACACACCTTTTTAAAAAACGGGGTATAAAAAGAAACGCAAGATCTACCCAGGGACTTATTTAATCTTAGATGTTTCCATTATAGTAAATGTAATAGAGCTTCTTATATCTAGCTGTGATTCTGATGAGCAGAGGCGGCATCTTATAATCTGAGAAAGCACATTTAATTGAATATGTCTGTGTTAGATTCTGAATTAAAACTGATGTACGTTCTCTCTCAGTTTCTGTATATTGACATATGAGAAAAATAAACTTAATTTCTTAGGAAGGCAGAGAAGCCGTTTGCAAGACTGACTTTTATTAGGAAAACAAACACATCTTCACTCTGGCTTGTTCGATTACAGATATTCCAAACTTGGACTCAGAAGATCTTATTTCAAGTCTCCATCAGTTTATCGGGAAATCATTAAATGGCTCTCAGCCCCAGTCTCCTTGCTATCAAATACATGTTAAACCAAGTCTACCATCTAGATGCAAGCGTAAAAATCAACTCCACTGAGCTAGTACAAACCTCAACACAGGAAGAAATTGTCGTTATATAATTGAGATGTTCTGCAGAGCATACGTCACCCTTTGACATAGTCCACTCAAGACTGTTCAGTGCTACTTCATGGGCTTTTAACTGTGTCTTACTTCTCCAGTTTCTCATCACTTGGTTTTACCCAGCCTCTCTTAACTTCCAATGCATAGAACCATAGAGCTCTTGCAAAGTTACCTTGCCCAATACCTTCAGCAGTCGTGTTTTGGTACCAAATTTTACTCGTGGAAGGAAAAGCACCTGACCTCAGAGACTTTAATCTGTCAGTGTGTCATTTAAAACTGTCATATTATTTGTTGAGGAATCACTATCCACTTCCTCTTCTGATGAGCAGAGGCAGAGGTTCTGGAGTAAGTTTGTCACTTGTCATCTTTACTATATTCTCGCCTTATTTTATTCCCACAATTTAGTTATCTCATTTACTTAGTCAGAACTAACTGGGTCCTATGTTTCCTACTTTTTCTGTAGAAGTGTTTTTTTTAGAAACACTTTTGGAACTTAAAATGAACATCAGAGCTTGGTGCTTTAAAAGTTAAATAGTTTCTCATAGAATCTCTCTCTTCATCCATATAACTTCAATTTGAAATTTGCCACTATGCATTCAGGAGATGCTGATTATTAGCCTATTTTTTTCAGGTTCTCAAAGATATTTGCTTTGAAAATTTGTCTTAGTTGATTTCTTGCCGAAACAATGTACCAGAGAAACACAAATGTTTTGGTCCCTTCATCTGAAAGTCGAGTTACCATGGTAGAGAAGTCATGGAGGCAGAAGCAGGAGGCAATTGATCACAGTAATCCAAACTAAAGCAGACGAAGACTGAATCTTGAAATATTCAATGAACTCGCTCTCTATTTTTCATTCTGCCTGGGACCCCATCCCACAGAGTCATTAGAAGCTATATTCTGGGTAGGCCTTCCACCCTCAGTTAAACCTTCCGGAAACATAGTCTAAAACCTTGAAGTCTATTTCCACGGTGACTCTAAACCTTGTCAGGTTGACAAGGAACAATCATCACACCTCCACAACTTGTCACCCTGACACCCAAACACATCAATTTTTTAGTATAGACTTCTGCCTCTGGTTCTTAACTTTTCATTTTCATAATATGATTCAAAGTTTGTCTCTGGAAGTTTCCTTATCCATTAACATTCCCAACATTTTTCTCATGCCCAAAGTCTTTTAAGATTCAAGACTGAAAGTAGCTGGAAATTTAAGCTCTATCCATTCTGTATACAATAGAATAAGCATTTCCAGAATAGCCAAGAAAGACTCAATCAAAGACTGAAATGGAAAAGGGCAAACACCAAACCTGCTGCTTCATATACTGCAAATGGAACTCCTGTCTGCATCTCTGAGAAGCTCCGTTACTCCAGCTCTGGTGCCTTATAGCACACAGGTGTGTATACCCTGTCTTGGGCAGGCTCTTCTTCACCCTAAAATTTTATGAAGTAAATATCTCACAGGTGTAATGTCTATCATCCTGGGTATTTATTGTCACTTAAACCTTGTATGGACAGCTTTATGCTCTTGCCCTCAAGGCTGCCCTAGAGGGAACCCTACAAAGCTGTACATTGGCTAGCCTTTGTAGCTTTCTGAAAACCTTGGTGCAGGCCATGATCATCCACTTGTTCTTGCCTCTCTCAGGCCTGCAACACCAAAATTATTTAGACAGCGCTGTCAAGTTGCACTCGGCTCAGTGTAGAACCTGCATTCTGCTGAATTCATACACATTCTCAGAACATGGGCAGATGAAGTCAGTTTCTTTGTCAGAATATCAAGTGAAAGACCTCTAACCCAGTTCCTGATAAAGTCCATGGTATGCTCTGAAACCCCAATGACTAGGCCCCTCAAGCACATCACCAAGTTCATGACAGCAATAGCTTTTGTTTTCCCACCAACTGTGGACGTCCATTGCACTAGCATATCTTGCAGGCAGGGCTCCACTGTCAGTCAGGCAGTCTGTGGCAGTTTTATCTTATTATATTTTATTTTGTTGTTAACTCATAGGAGCCTGTTTGATTCTAAAGGGAGAAAAGAAAAAAAAAAGTGAATCTAAATGGGAGGGGACATGGGGAAGGGTTAGGAGTAGCTGGAGGAAAAACCATTATCAAGATAAGTGTGTTGGGGGAGGGGCGAAATCTATTTTCAATAAAAGGAAAAAGAAGAGAAGAAATAGCCTCACTTCTTAATAAAAATATTTTCATCAGTCAGATATCTAAAGGAACAGGGCCAGTACATTATAAAATGGGTTGATTAATTTAACTTACATGACAGGGAATAAGGAATGTTTTGTTCATCTGCCCACAATAGTTACTTTAGGAAGTCTGAGATTATTCTGATTCTGAGCTGTACATTTTTTTTTTTTACTTTTATCTGCACTTATTTTATACTGAATTAATTCCCATGCTAAGAGATTTATTTCTTCAGTTTCTTCTGGGATTTCATTTTCCTCTGTGCTCCCTCCTTTGTCTGGCTTTGGAACAAACTGTCCCTTCTCTGTGAGGATCATCTCAGTGTGTCAGGGGGAGCTCATGTATGGGTTAATTTGGCCACGAGCTCTGTAACATCATCAGTACATCTTAGGTGGCTGGTTCACCTGAATATGTTCAACGACAGAGGACCTACATTTACACCCTTACGTTCAGCACGACTCATTGAATTTTTAAGCAGGGGCAACAAATCGTCAGCACTCTTTCTTGGGCCACCATCCCTGTGTCCAGCCCCACTGTTTGGCCTGGGTGTACCCCCAGACTCCACCATTATAACTGCCAGGACAGCACACGTTGCTTCTTCAAAGTGACATCCTTCAGAGACCTGGTGACCTTGCAGATACACATACCCTTCATGGCTCGAGCATTTTCCCAGGTGATCTTAAAGTGGACACAAAGATTTGAACCTCGTTATTGGCATGATTTTGTGGGTTTTTCTGAATCAAGAGAGTAGTGAACCTTCTTCACGGTTCACATTGACTGCTTGTATGAAGAGTCGTTTGTTTGTTTGTTATTTATTTATTTATTTTAGTTGTGTTGTGTTTCTCATTTATCTCATGTCTCCTCACTTTTCCTTTAGTTCTTCATAAATGATGTAATTTTTTTTGCAAGTGAAATAGATATAGTTAAATGACATGCAGCAGGAAGACTCAGAGGACGGTAAAGAGTTTGGCCCCCTTCCCGATGACTGTTTATTTCACTTGTATATAAGCACGAATGTTAGTTTTGTGATTATAGATGAAACCCATGGTAGTCACAGTTGTTTCTAATTATCCATGAATTAAAAGATGGATACCCCCAAAAGATGCCATAGTTTTCTCGTGTGTCAGTCTCTAACAGATGGCTTTTTATATTATAGGAGTGAAAGCTAAGGAGACTTCAACATTGTGAAGAAACTGCAAACCCAAACCAGAATGAGACACTCAGTAGTACCCACTGTAATGGGGGCATAGACAGATGAACTGTGGCATATCCACATGGTGATATGCTATTAGACAATGAAGAGTTAGATTATGGATACATTCTACAACATGTTTGAAACCAGCAGATGTATTCAGTGAAAGAGAACACAGAGGAAAATTATGTGATCTAATTTATGGATATATATATATGGATATATATATTTTGGATATATATTATATATTTATTAATATATTATATAATATATATTTGGATATATATTTATTATATCCATATTATATATGGATATATAATTTATTGGTATGTATATATATATATATATATATATATATATATATATATAAAAGTTAAAACTATGGAGACAGAAAGCATACTAATCCATCGCTGGTATGGAAGGCTAAGCTGGGCAAGCAAGAAGGGGTATAGATTAACAGTAAAAGAACAGAAGGTTGGAGCATACAGAGACAGTGCTGGCTAAGACTATTGATGTCTTGTCTTTCCCAGCAACCTAAGAAGTAGCTTTAGGAGCACTGCGAAAGCAAGCCTGCAGGAAGTTTTCTGGTCAGGCCAAGATTAATTTCACCTGTCCTAAAACCCAAACATGTGCTGTTGTCAATAATAAGATCTTAGCATCTATTTACGGTGGGCAGCTAAGAGCAGTGGAAGCACCCTCGTTTGTTTTGGAGAGCTCCAGAGCTTCCTGAACAGTAACTCATCAGAAGGTCTTTTATGACCAGCACTGAGATTTTTTTTCATTTAATTCCCCATTTTCTGGGAGCAGATTGTCCACCCATTCAGGGCATCTCCATTCAAGGTTCTCTTAAACAGTCATAATTAGCTTACAGACCAGTAGGTTTCCATAATGCTTCTCATGCATCATTAGTTTTGGTTAACCCACTCCTACCTCCTCCTCTCATAACCTCCATCCCAGATAAAATATTCGCACCCCATTAAAGCCTCTTCTTTCATATTGCATGAGTTTTACTATCATCTGGCCAATTATACTTTTTAATTGGGTTGCAAGATAGGAGATTTCCAAACGACTTTTCTTTTTCTTTTTTCTATTGACATTTTATATAAATTAATTTAATTTTACATACCATATTCCATTCCCCAACGTCCCCATCCCACACCTTCTTTCCACACCCCCTGTCTCCATGTGGATGCCTCCAACCTCCACAGCACCTGACCTCTAAATTCCCTGGGGCCTCCAGTCTCTTGAGGGTTAGTTGCATCATCTCAGAATAAACACAGACCCGGAAGTCCTTTACTGTATGTGTGTTGAGGGCCTCATATCAGCTGGAATTTGTTGTCTGTTTGGTGGTCCAGTGTTTGAGAGATCTCAGGGGTCCAGATTAATTGAGACTGCTGGTCCTTCTACAGGATCACCCTTCTCCTCAGCTTCTTTCAGCCTTCCCTAATTCAACAACAGGGTCAGCTGCTTCTGTCCGTTGGTTGGGTGCAAATATCTGCATCTGACTCTTTCAGCTGCTTGTTGGGTCTTTCAGAGGGCAGTCATGATAGGTCCCTTTTTGTGAGCGCTCCATAGCCTAAATAATAGTGTCAGGCCTTGGGACCTCCCTTTGAGCTGGATCCTACTTTAGGCCTGTCGCTGGACCTTCTTTTCCTCGATCTCCTCTCCATTTCCATCCCTATAATTCTTTCAGACAGGAACAATTATGAGTTGGAGATGTGTCTGAGGGATGACAACCCCATCCCTCACTCGATGCCCTGTCTTCCTGTTGGAGGTGGGCTCTCTAAGTTCCCTCTCCCTACTGAAGGGCATTTCATCTAAGGTCCCTCCCTTTGATTCCTGAGAGTCTCTAACCTCCCAGGAAGATAGGAGGTTTCCAAGTGACTTTTCATACACTGTTTAATTTGTTTAAATTCTCTTTTCCTGTACCTCATTTTTCCAATCCCCCTATGTCCTTCCCTACTTAAACTTTTCTACCCCTAACAGTACATATCTCTCCTTTTCTTTGACTTTATTCTACTCCTCCTCTGTTAACATATCCTGCATCTTTGTGTTTACTTTCTTGTTTCCTAGACTCTGTATGCTGCAATACAAAGTAAGTTGTACTAACTTATACAGTGGTAACACTACTCTTATGAAGATATCCATTCTTTATTATTATTATTATTATTATTATTATTATTATTATTATTATATTTGAGGCTTGATCTATATGATAAAATTCATAACTGAAATTGTAAACCTCTCCAAAACCCATAGTTGGGCAAGTCATAGAACCTAATAGAGAACCTCCTTTTACCCCTTTGCTAAATAGTCAGATTTTCATAATGCCTTCTGATATTTACGCTCATACCCATAGACCTGGACTTTTCTCAGCTTTGATCTGAGAAGCTTCTTTTGTGCAGTTGGCAACAGTCAATACACACACACACACACACACACACACACACACACACACACAAACACACATCTCAGAATAAATGCCTGTTGAGCACTCAGACCTAAATGGGCCATCTATATCAATTCCCTTCCCCAGCCTCCCTAAACCAACATGGCTTAGGGAACATCATAAAGAGGAGAGGAGAAGAAGAGATGAAGAAGGGAAGGTGTGCTGTTAAAAGCTATCTTCTGGGTATGAGGTGGCTGCTGCACTCAAGAACTCTGCAGCTCTGTCTATCTGCACAAGATCTGAACAAGAGGAAAGAGTAGAAATTACACATAGGGGAGGGCTTGTGAGGCCATATTCTTATCTGAGAAGCTATTGACAGGTCATGACTGATGGATGATAGAGAGGCATTTTTCTCTGGCTGGGGTGTGCTCCACTGAATGCCCTCCTGCCCATGCACATATGGACAGCACTCATCGTTATGACACCAGACCAAATTAAGTCAAACAACAAAAAATAGATGGCCTAAACATGGAAGGGTGAATGTGTTGGAGGGGATTCTAGGAGAAGCAGGATAGGGAGAGAGGTGATAGGAACAAAATACATGGCATATGTATGTGAAGTCCTCAAGAAGTAAGTAAAAGTAATATGAAATGATATGGGATCACAATATTATGGTAACAGTCTTGAAAGATACATTGTTAAGTTTGGTAAGCTTGGTAAAAACATTGAGCTGTACTCTCAATTGCAATGAGTTGTATGATACAAAATAGGCCTAAGTGGAATTATTTTCTGAAAAAAGATAAGAACGATGTCAATAGAAATCCACATGCAAAGAAAATTTCCCTTTTGTGGTGCTATTTGCACCCAGACACCAATGCCAAGAAATCCTTCTGCTGTTACAGCTTTAGGGATATCTCTTTACTAAGTTCACGGTAAAATGGATGGTTGGTGTTTTGTAAAAGTCTCTTTTTGATCACAGAATTATGAATTGCTTACACACAAAGAAATTTAATTCTTCCAGATAGTCAAGCATTGAGCATCACTTGGTTTTTTGCCTCTGTCCAGCTACAGCTATGTAAATATCAATTTTTGAGAATGTCAAAGTTTTCTTTTTTACTTCTAGCAAAATAAGAAACATAAGGTAGTTGGCTGAAGAAAAAAATCAGACATAGTATCAATTGCCAAGCAGGGAAATAAGGACAACATCTTGTTGATCAAGGAATTCGGATGAAGAGCCTTTCTTTACTCAAACAGTGACAGGTCCAGTACTCTGAGTAACCATAAAATAAACAACCAAAGCCACCAAAGGTACTGCTTCTTTATGTTTTCCATTGCTGTGTCTGGAAAAGATAAATCTGTGATTTTACTGGGAAAATGACCTGACAAAATTAAGTACAACAAAAGAAGAAAATCCGACAAGTGCAGGCCATGCTTGTTACATTAGGACAGCTGTCACCATGCTCTTTTTGGGTGCTGTTAAGGAAAAATCCGCTGGAAAAATAATTCCCATCTACCTTGAATGGCACAAAAGGATGCAAAACACAGATCATGTTCTGCACACCGAGAGTGTCAAGACACTAGACACAGGGCTTCTTAGTGAGGACAGGCCCTCTTTGGTTTTCATATATCTCCGACCAAAGACGCAGTAAAATCAATGTGACATGCTCTTTAATGGCTTTTTATAGCCAAGGCAACTTTGATTTTCAGACCTCAAAAATCTTTCTAGGATGAAAGGAGTCAAGACTAGACCTACTGTCCCTGGGAGTTATCTATCAGCTGTGCTTCTAGAAGCAGTCCCAGTAACAGAGAATAGGGAAGCACATTTTAGAAGGTGGGATCTTGGGCTGAATGAAGAAAACACAATTATGACAATTCTGAGAATGCTTTTTGATCAGAAACAATGAACAAATGTTTCCCTATGGATATAAATCATATTGCCTTTGTTTTGCCTATTACTTTAGGGAGAAGGAGAGAGAAGCAATTTGGAGATGCTAGGAAAAATTGCTCATTAGCCAGGTTCTTTGGCTAATGCCTCAGAGGATCAATTTAAGTATAAAAACTTATCAGTATATTTTAAATCTAAAGTATATATGTTTATATATTAAATCTAAAGTGCATATGTTTATATATACTATGCATTAAAGGGGGAACAAACACAAGTGGATAGGGGAGGTAAAACGTAGGAGAAAGAGAAGTGAATCTGAATAAATGCAAAGATATAGAGGTACGATTGTCATAATAAAGCTATTATTTTGAATCCTAACTACTATCGCCACCACCACCACCACTACTACTACTAAAGGCAGGTCATGGTGGCACATGCCTTTAGTCTTAGCACTTGGGAGTTAGAGGCAGGTGGATCTCTAAGTTCAAAGCCAGCCTGATCTATGGTGCAAGTTCCAGAAGGGCTACACAGAAAAAAAAAAAAAAAAAACATGTCTCCAAAAAACAAACTCAAACTGATGATGTTGATGATGATGGTGACAATAAAAATAATAGAGCCAGATTGAATTCTCGTAGCTGTTATATTTTCTGTAGCTACTTGATGACCTTGTGTCCCAGATATCTCAGCCATCCATCATGAGATGACAATGATTTTTGCAAGCTCGCTTTACAACACTCTGTAAGTATAGAATAACATGACTGATGTAAAAATGCTTGAGCACAAAATATTTCACAATGAAAAAGTGTTGATCTCACTTAGAGGATGAGAACATTTCCTCTTTAACCATATAGCTCAGCAGAGGATGAAAGCCAGGTTTAGCACTCTGGAAATGATGAAGTTCTGGTTTACATTTCTGTCATTACTGGGGTGATAAGGGTTGACCTGTAGACATGAAGATCTGTAGATCATGTAGACGAGTATGGTCTTAGGCTGGGGTTAGAGTTAGAAGAGCCTCATTAATCACGCTCCATTGTGTTACAGGTTCTCTAAACACTGAGGCCGCATCAAGTACAACCCTGCACTGAGTATAACATCTTTCCAACCGAACCCCAGGAAGCCTCTGAGACTTCCTTAAATGACTGGATTTCATTTCAGTCATTAGTTAACCCTGCCTAGTGGGTGACTCTGAATCCCACCAGGCAGAAGTAAGGAGATACGGATTCAAACAGTTCAAACAAGGTCTACCCTGTCACATAACCATTGAGAACTGTAGGGGGCTTTCCTTTCCCAGGATCAGTCAAGTTGTTTATGTGAAGAACATAATATCCCACATTTATTTGCTTTTAAAGAGTTAATGCTGTAAAGTTATAGTATGGAAAAGGTGCTGCCAGCCCTTCCTGTGCATTTGCTGGGAGAGATTAAATGGAAAGTATTATTTCTATCCAATTGCTAAAGTTGAAGCTTCCTATAGCGGAATGAGCTAGTTACAAAACTCAAGAGTTCAGGTCACTCTTGGCGGTCAGATTGCATTTGAAATTCACTAGGGCTCTTCTGCCAACATTCCAAAAATCCTCTTTTGCAAATGTTTTATTTTCAATAATTTACAAATACTAATCATTTTCTTGTTGGAAATGTATACATATAGCAGTTGTAATAAAGAGTATTGTTTTTAGAAGCTGTAACAGGAAGTATCTCAACAAATCAGTACCAGCAAGAGCATTGCAGTAATGTTTGAATAGAATTTGAGTAAAATATATAAATACATGTTACAATACTGTAGAGGCCCGATGTTTGTAAAACACAGAAATACATGTTACAATACTATAGAGGCCCAATCTCTAGGTGGCTTGGGGAGTTTCAAACATTAGGTACTACTGAATAAAATCAAACACAATGTCCTGGTAGCAGTTCTTCCCATTGAGCATCTTACCTAGTTGCAATCATAGCTATAGTCATTTAGAGTCTGGTTTAATAAGACAAATGTTTCAGTCATGTAACTTTTATACTAATTAATATATTTCATATATTATAATAAATAGATCTAAGTAAGCAGTCATATAAGTAATGCCAATCAAAAATATGTCTAATAAACATAGTGGGTAATTCATAATCATTACTAGAAATATGACATGAATATGGAAATAGCAATATATGTGCAGTTGTGTACTAAGTATGTTAATAATTAGCATAAGAAATATAGCTATGACATTATTTCTTCATATGATGAAACAAAATATATGCCTAATCTTATGTCATTATTTCTTATAACTCTATGATATTGTTGAAATTCAACAAAAGCCCAAGGAACTTACATATTCTTTTAACTACTCTTGGGATTTTATCTGATTCCCCTGAGTTTTTTAATTAAATTCTTTCAGAACAAACATCATATAGGTATGAGACTTTTCCTAGTCTTAAAAAAACAGTGTTTGTGTGTGTCTGTATGTCTGTGTGTCTTTGTGGCTTGAGTGTACATATATAGACCAAGTGAGTGCAGTATGCCAATAGAAGTCAGAAGAGAATGTTATTTTGATTCATCAGATGTGAATATTGAGAGCCAAACTGAAATCTTCAATAAGTTTAGCAACTACCAAATCATCTCTGTAGTTACTGGCTTTACTTATAAGTCCTTTTTTTTTTTTTTGAGCATGTGAGCAGTAGGTACAATTTATTATTATCAATGTATATTTTTCAGTTCTTCCTGAATGCCAGGAACTGTAAGTGGTGCTTGTAAATGGGGCAGTCATTTAGACAATGAGTGAAACAACAGAGAAATTTTAGCAAATGCCAGAAATTTAATGTTTTATGAAATACTAGTGGCTGGGCATCTAACACACACCATCAAAATTAGGAGCCTTCTCTGATATGGTAAAGGATATTACAAAAACTTATTCAAAATTGTTCATGCCTAAAATTTCTGTTGTGTAAGCTGTAGGAAAAAAGACACCCTAAGTAGCAAAAATCCATACAAACTGAGGTTAGGAATGTGAGTATTTTACTGACAAAAGAAGGAAGTCCTTGGCTGTTTGAAATAGGATAGCAATAAATTCCAATCTGTGCTTTTGTTAAAAAAAAAAAATTCTACTGTATCATGGAAGGCAGACCTGGAAGGGGAATAACATTTGAAATGTAAACAAATAAGATGGTTTAATAAATTAACTTGAAAAAAAATCTGTAATAGCCAGTGTGAAAATATAAATGAGCATGGGTGTAGTCCAATAAAACTTTATTTGCAAAAAGCAGCTATCATATTTTGACTCACAGGTCAAATTTGCAAGGATGACCAAACTACTGATGAGATAAAATTGCAAGGGAAGGGGTGGGTAAATATAAGTAAAAAGAATCTGTCCAGATTCTGACCTAGTCCTCATGTAATGATAATTGCCAATAAGTAATCTTAAAGCACATATGACAATACACAGAATGGTCTGGATAATGAAATAATATGTAATTATAAATGTAGGGATGCCTTGAAATAATATGAACAAAACCCTGAGTGAGAATAAGCATTATAGAATCAGAGACTGGGGCACCCATTCTAGAAGCTTGACAAGCTGCTAAGCAAGTAACTACTTCTAATGCTGCACTGAGGAAGATGGTATTCGTCTGAACACCACCAGCTCCTATAAATAAATAGAGGTGTTATGTACAAGGAAACTATTATGGTACATGTAGTATTTTGAAATGCTTAACCAAGAGTTACACATCAGCTGAAGAGAATGGGGGAAAATATGGAAACATTTAAAGAAAGGATGTGACTCACCGGAAGACAGCCAATCTGAAAACTCAGAAATGAAGGGAGGAGACCATGCAGAAATCCAGCTTGATAGGAAATAACGGCTTGGAGAGCAGATGGTGTACTATCTCATTTGAAGAGATAAGATGAGAGAAGGATCAGCATTTTATCCTGAAAATGTTATGTGCTTTCTGTTCCATTTATTTTCTTTGAAGAATGGTTCTGCCTGTAATTTGTCTTTATTCAGGATTTGGATTTCATCTCACTCTTTCCCAACTTCTTCTCTCTTTCCACTGCTTGCTACCATCATTCATGCTTAATAGATAAAAGTGGAAAATGGGCAATGATGTCGCAATTAATGTAAAAATGTGTGACAACTCCTAATTAGTGCTTTTGCAAAAACTGGCAGATATTTTTCTACACTGTGAGTAAAGGAAATGCCTCCCCATCTCCTTCCTGGCAAGCTTCTTTCTTGAGCACTGACAGACCATCAGAGAGGGAGACAGAGAGAGAGACAGAAAGAGAGAGAGAGAGAGAGAGAGAGAGAGAGAGAGAGAGAGAGAGAGAGAGAGAGAGAGAGAGAGAGAGAGAGAGAGAGAGAGAGATTACTTTGTAATTCTCAGAGAACATAACTTGGAACTTCAAGCTTTCATTGTTTTTAGCATCCAAAATCCAAATGCCCTGACTACAACAATGTTTACTATAACTCCACCAATCTCCGTTCTCTGAACACTTGGCATCATTATCTTTAATGTCTGAAACTTTTGGCATGGAAACCACCAGGCAAACAATGAAACGTTTCCTTTTCATGTACACCGAGCTGTGTCAGTGCGCTTTAGATCTCAAGTGCCACTCTGCAAACTGTTTGCAAATGCTCTCCATTTAAAGCAATGGCACAGATACAAATGTCAAAAGCCAAGCACAGCAGAGCAGATTCCATCCCCATCTCTCAGCTCTACCATGATGAGCTGTGAGTATGTCCAGATGTAAGTGGGCAAGGTTTCATGGAGCTTGCCAAAATGAATGTGCAGACAAACAGATGAAGATTATATACTCAGAGAATATGTATCTGTGTGTGTATATATATATATATATATATATATATATACATATATATATGTATGTGTGTATGTATATATGCATATGCATGATTTATATTTTCAGAAAAAAATATAAAATCCAAAAAGTAAATTCAGTTTAGCAGTGTTTTTGAACTGTAGTGCCTAGATCATCTTCTTGTTATTATTACTATCTTAGTTTCTATGAACTTCAAAAGCTCCCTCTAGTTATACTGTCTATTACCTGGTAATAAGTACACAAGCATAACAATTTATACTTAAGCATTTTTAATGGCATGGTTGACTTTAACAAAATTGGGTAACAATTAAAAAGAATCCAGGACAAATACCACCTTTTTAATGAGTATGTTCCTAAATGCATTTTGTAGGTGGTTGTAGGTGAGACATCATATTAAAAATGTAAACTATAGACTGGAGAGAGATTACCTATTGCTTAAGAACATTTGCTTAGCAACTTGCATTGCGATTTTCAAACCCATGTCTCAGGGGTACAAGGTCTCACATATGCCTCTATCCTCAGCACCCAACAGGAAAGAGGCAGGTAGGTACTGCCTGCCAACCTACCTGTAGTGGCTATTCCTGGTTGTCAACTTGACTGTATACAATCCAGAATTAGAATGCTCACCTGTGGCCCTAATCTGGAGGCTGGGAGATACAAGTTTCCTACCTGAATCTTGGCATGGAAATCTTGAGGCATAGTTGCTATGAATCCCAGAAGATTAAGATAGGAAGATCTATGAGTTCAAGATCACCTGGGATTAAAGGTGTGGTGGCATAGTGGCTATGAATCCCAGAAGATTAAGATTGGAAGATCTAAGAGTTCAAGCAAGGTCATCTGGGATTAAAGGTGACCCACACATTTAATCTGGGCCACACCTTTTGCTGGAGACCTACATAAGAACATTGGAAGAAGGAAGGCTCTCTCTGCTTTGCCTGCCTGCCTTGTGGGACGGAGAAACTGCTGGATCCTTGGACTTCCATTCACAGCTGCTGCTGACCATTGTTGGGAGTTGATTTTTGGGAGTTGGACTACAGACTGTAAGTCATCAATAAATTCCTTTACTACATAGAGACTACCATTACTTCTGTGACTCTAGAGAACCCTGACTAAAACACTACCCATAAAACATAAGCTCTTGGTAAAATGGAGAGTGGAAGAAGAGGGCATCTGATGCTGTCTTCTAGCTTCCGCACACATATGCTCACATACCCTACACACATATATCACACATACACATACTTGTTTTAATGTAAGACATATTTTACTCAAAGATAAATGGAAACAAAACTGTATGTGTATTTCTAATGTTCTGAACATTCAGACTTAACATGGTTTTATTGTCTTAATATGCCTTAATTCTAATTTTAATTCTCCTAGAGCATTTCCATATCTCTTATTAGCTTCATCAAATGCAGTGAAAAGGTGGCATTTACAGCTAGTTGTAAAACACTCTTGTTTTGTCTGAAACAAATCCAGAGTAAACAAGATTGTAACTTAAAATTTTATAGCTGCAGATCATCAAATGCACTTCAGACAATTTAAAACATAAAATTAAGCCTTGCTTTACAAAGGAAGTTTTATCTTGTTCAGTAACTACTTAAGTCATTTGGAGAACACTCAGATGTTCACTACTTAGGCTGTAGTATCCCAGGCTGGCAGTTGTGAGACAGTCCAAGATCCACTCATTTGTGCCAATTCTATAGATTGCATTAATCAATGGAGAGACATGTATCATGTTTCTAGTGACTCCATCACTAATATTTCACACTTTTGAGAAAAGGTGATGGGTTGGTAGCACACAAGTAATACTAGTTTGTGGGAAGTAAAGAAAGGAGATTAAAGAATTCAAGGACAGATTTTTTTTTTGTGAGATTTAGGATGGCCTATCCAGCAAAAGTCCTTGTAAACACACACACACACACACACACACACACACACACACACTTATAACAAAGTGAGGAGGGGAAGAGAAGGTAATGGAGATATATATATATACCAAAGAATACATTAAAAAAATAAAAACACAAAAATTTAAAGGAAGTAACAAAATCCCAAAACAAAAGCAAGACCAAATGAAAACTCCCCTCAGAACACACTTTTTGTTTATGTTCTATCTGAGCTTCAACTTTATATTTCCAAAGTCCTATACCAGGTATCCTGAAAGGAGATTGTAGTTTTTCAATCTCCTCACATTTCAGACTTCTCAGTAGAAATATAAATGTTGCTGACTGCATATGGTCAAGACACTTGGAAAAGAGTGGCTTCTACAAATATTGAGAACTCCCTACACACATCCTGAACCACCATACCAGTTGGAAAAGCAGAAAGCTGACTAGGACATACTCGCAGCCATGTTCCTTTGGCATTTGTTCCTTTGAATTGAACAGTCAGATGTCATTTTAGTTAACTATCATGACATACATATGTCAGACAAGCCCAATAATTATTGTCAACTAAAAAAACTGCCAATATCTACAAAAAGAACTTGGCAATTTTATTAGCAATCTGTAATTTGGCAGAATGACAAATAATTCTTACAGAACTTTCCAGTTGATACCAAGTCAAACTCTTAAGTATATTGTTCCTTTAACTTCTGAGGATGCAAAGAAGTCATTCCTGACTAATGAAGTAAATTATAAAGGTAAGCTACAACAAGAGCAATTACCAAACAGAAATGATTACTGATTTTTATCACTGATACATATTGCTTCTGGGGTCTTCACCATGTTCAGTGACCTCTGCCAGTCCAGTGGCAAGCTGCCAGTAAGTCCCTATAAGTGTAAGCACTGATTTTCTCTTATGATTTATTTTTATTTCATGGACATAGCTATTTAACTTATAGATCTGTGTACCACATGTGTTCCTTATGTATACAGAGGCCAGCAAAGGGCTTTGTATCCACTAGAACAGGAATTACATATAGATGTGAGCAATATGTGGGGATTGGGAATTGAACCAGGGACTTCTGATAGAGCAACCAGCACTCTTAACCACTGAGTCATCATTGCAGTCATCAGCAATCTTCTATAGCAATGCATTTATGTAAACCAAAAACTCTTCAACCTAATGGCCTATTGATAAAACTCATGTTTTCTGGAAATTCCACAAATATTTACCAAATATTAATAAAGAACAAATGAGAACCAAATGTAGATAACAAAACAGAAATATATTTTCGATGATAAGGTGGAAATGTTGGTAATCATCAAATGTAGATTCTCTTTCCACCTTTGAGTTTTATCTCTTTCAACTAGCTGATTAACTCCAGACCTTATCATAAGTACCAATGTCAATGGGAAAGGAGATATGTCAGAAGAGTGAAATAGTTTGGTTTCTGCGTTATTCATTTTTTAAACATTTTTTGCTTGTATTTTTGGTGTATGCTTATATTAACAAGTGATATTTCTTTTGAGGAAAATTTTGAAGCTGCTAAATAAACTTTCTTTATCTATATCTTTTTTTTTTTTTTTTTTTTTTTTTTTTTTTTTTTTTTTTTTTTTTGGTTTTTCGAGACAGGGTTTCTCTGTATATCCTTCAAGTATATGTGGTTAAGTACAGGATATGACACTGTTTAATATTCGTTTGCTAGCATGAAAGCTATTCCTAGACTTCAGTAATTGTTTGCTGTTCCTCAATAAATTCCCACAACCCATCAGAGCACATGACTTTAGACAGCTACCATCATTGGGAATATTGGACAATGGTTGTAGTATCCTACTTCTGAAAGTTTCTTAACGTTTTTCACTTTTTCTTCCAGGAAACTCGCGGACACCATCCTGAGATCGGCACAGAAACATCTCTCATTCCATTGGTTTCCCAAGGCATGGGGTCAGGTTCATTAATGTCAGGTGCTAGTGTTAATTCTCCTAAAAAAATCTTAGATTAATCAACTCATAATTTTTAAAAATATTTTTAGGTGATCCTGTTATATAAGTTGTGAAAATTTTCCTTAGGTGAATACATTTTGAAAATGTCACATCCTGAAGTCCAGTGCAAAGAACCAGATTGGAAGAGCCAGAGGTGATGAATAACTCCAATTATTGTCCTCCAGACACAACAGGAAGGATACAGGTATCCACTGACAGATGCTCCTTTACAGATTCAAGCGAGAAGGGGTTCTAGTAGTGAAGAGAGGACATGGTAACCCAGAAGTTATCTCTGTAGGTACCTGTTTGCAAAGGAAAGAAAATAATCTTCCCCATAAAGTCTCACTGAATATATTAACTTCACTTAAGGGTGGGTCGCCTGTTTAATAGTAGATGGCCAACACAAAACAAAATCAGTAGTATTTTTGTAGATATATTTTGTCTAGTGTAGCTCTGTTTGAGTTTTTGTTTGTTGTTTATTTTTATGTTACTGGTTATTTCCTTCTGTGTTTTGCTTTTTGATTTTGTGTTTCTGTAAGGTCATCTTCTGTGTGCATTTCTTGTTTGTTTATGTTGTTGGTTTCTCTTTGTTATTTGTATTTTGTTTGCTTCTTTTTTTTTTTTTTTAATAGCGAGAGAAAGAAGAGGTATAAAGAGTGGGTGGTAGGAAAGCTGAGAGGATCTGAGAGGAATTGGGGGAAGAAAAATTATGAACAGAACACACTGTATAAAAACAAATGTTTTCAACAATAGGAAAAAATAATCAAACATAACACTATAGGAGGCTTTTTTCAATTACACTTCCTTGTGAGATATGCACTAGTCACTTCCTTTCCCAATGTTTTTCCTTTCTATTAACTTTATTTTTAAATGTTTGTTTACTATTTTTCTGTGGATATGCACGTGTATGCCCATGTGCATTTATGTATACCACATATGTGCAAGTGAAGAAAGAAGCCAGAAGAGAGCAATGCATCACCCACAAACAAGAGTGACAGCTGGTCACGAGCTGCCACGTGGAAGCTGGGAACCAAACCTAGGTCCTCTGCTCGAGCAGTAAGTGTGTGTTCTTACTCACTACTGACCTATTTCTTGACTTTCTCATTCATTCACTTCTAGGTTTTACTATTTTGAAGTATTATCTCTTCTTCTGTGACCAAAAATATTTAATCTAGGTGAACTCAAAGATTTCTATAGTCTTAAAATATTGCTCATAACACCTCCAAATTCTTGATGAAACTAATTCTCAATATATTCCCACTGTCTTCTTAGTGGCCCTTCCACTTAGCCACTACATGATCACAGCTTGATGATTTCCTTTGAGCTTTGACCTACTCCTTTCCACTGAAGTCTTGGGTGAGAAGACAGTGATACAGAACTTTCCCCATAACATTGTTGGCCTTTTAGAACCAGCCCTAGTCTCATCTTACATATGTTAAAATGCTTTCATTTAGCAAATTTTGGAAGCCTCATTTTCTGTATTCAGATTTATTAAAAGCAAGCCTGAGATGATTCAAGACAAATTCTCCCCATCCATAACCTAGCCAGACCTTCCAAGGCTTTTCTTTTTCCTTATTCTTCTGATTATAATTAATTAATTAATTAATTAATATTTGTTATTACTCTTATTTTTTTTACAGTCTAGTCATTACCCCCTCCTGGTCTGCCCTCCCATAATTCCTCATCCTATTTCTCCTTTCCTATCTGCAAGATGATGTCTCCATCACTCCCCCCTTTCTCCCCACTCCCCATTCAGTCCTCCAAATCTCTGGGGACTCAAATCTTTTGAGGGTTAGGTACTTCTCTCACTGAGGCCAGACCAGAAAGTCCTCTGCTGTATGTGTCCAGGGCCTCAGAACTGCTGCCTGGTTGGTAGCCCATTGTCTGAGTGATCTCTCAGAAGTTCTGATTAGTTGAGACTGCTGATCTCCCTATTGGGTTGCCCTCCTTCTCAGCTTCTTCCAGACTTTCTGTAATCCAACCATAGGCATCCCCTACTTCAGTCTATTGTTGGGTGTAAGTATCTGCATCTGTCTCAGTCAGCAGTCCAGGGCTTTTCTATTGGAGATTTTATTCAAAAGTCATTGGGAGGGGGTTGACTTCTTCAAATTTCAAGGTTTTTGATCTGAAAACACAACTGAGCTGTTAAAACTTGTTAACTGTATTGATCTGTTTCTACCAACACACACTATTGTTTCTCTTTCACTAATGACTTATAACAATTTGTCACCAAAGACATTTTTCATCTTTAGAAAGAAGAGAATCCCATATTTTCTTTCTTAAAAAGTGATGTCCCTGGTGGTGCATGCCTTTAATCCCAGCACTTGGGAGGCAGAGGCAGGCGGATTTCTGAGTTCAAGGCCAGCCTGGTCTACAGAGTGAGTTCCAGGACAGCCACGGTTACACAGAGAAACTCTGTCTCAAAAAACCAAAAAAAAAAAAGTGATGTCCCATAAATGAAGTCTCGTCCAAGTCATAAATTTCATTTCATTTGTTCACATTCAGCTATCAGACAACTGTATTATGTTTACCTATTTCTTATTAACTAATCCAAGTGCTTCTTACAGACTTTAAGCACATTTGGCACTCTTTAATTTTTTCAGGATAAATACTCAGACCTTATTTGAACAGCCAGGCTATTGAATTTCACTTCCCAAACACTGAGCATAAAACTCAAGAAGTACTTTTCTCCCTCGCTCCCTGATTTTATGAAAATCAGCTAATTTTGGAGGAATTTCTTTATGTCAGGGGAAATAACTATATGTTAACAATTAATAAGGAATTACAATTACAATAGGGACAAGAACTTTCTTAATTGTCCTTATTTGGTAAAATATATTGTATTGTCCTCAATCTAGAATCCACTACTTTAACAATGTTAGTAACTCTAGTTGGGTATACTCATATATTTACTGTTTAAAAACGAAGAGTCAACACATTAGAAAAAAAACCCAAGTTATTTCTTCTCTCCTTCATTGACTCCTCAAGTTCAGATTATTTTTGAATCAAGCTGAGAAACAGTCAGCGGCAGACACTTCTCACTTTACTTTTGAGATATTTCTCTTTGTCTTCCCTGATATAAGAATACAATGCTTTCTTTTTTTTTTCTTTTTTATTTCTTTATTTATATGCGAATTTCTCCATTCCCAGTTTCCCCTCC
>NW_022196912.1:109776547-109794091 GCF_008632895.1 Mastomys coucha | reverse complement strand
GCTGTGAGCCTCTACATCTGTGTCAGTCAGATACTGTCAGAGCCTCTCAGGAGATAGCTATATTTATTTAGGCTGGCTTACCCTTCCTTCAGTCTCTGCTCCATAGTTAATCTCGGCAACTCTTCCCATGGGTATTTAATTCCCCCTTTTAAGAAGGAATGAAATGTCTACCTTTTGGTCTTCCTTCTTCTTGAGTTCCTTGTGGAATGTGGGTTGTTCTTCCTGTATTCCAGACTTCTTCCCTAATAACCATTTATCAGAGAGTGCATACCGTGTTTGTTCTTTTGTGATTGGGTTACCTCACTCAGGATGATATTCTCCAGATCCATCCATTTCCCTAAGAATTTCATAAATTTATTGTTTTTAATAGCTGAGTAGTACTCCATTGTGTAAATGTACCACAATTTCTGTATCCACTCCTCTGTTGAGGGACATCTGGGTTGTTTCCAGGTTCTGGCTATTATAAATAAGGCTGCTATGAACATGGTGGAGCATGTGTCCTTGTTACAATGCTTTCTTAAGTTCGAAATACTGACAGAAGAGTTGGCGTGGATTTGGATTTCCTCTACAACTCAATTTACACTTCCATTACAATTACATTTCAAACTAATTTTTTGCATAAATTTATCATTTGTGGCTTTACTTAGTCATGCCAGATTTTAAGTTCCCTGGAAGACGACCTGCCTCTACTACTTTCCCTGACACCTCCACACTTGTTGCCTTTCGACATCGTAGTACCTAGTGTCCATTTTCTCTGTCTTGGTATTGAAATATAGTCTGCACCTAGAGATGTTCATAAACATTTATTCCCTAGTTTAACTGCATTTCTTCCAAAATTGCCCCAGTTTTTGAAAAGAAAAATGTGTGCCTTTTATTAATGGCTTTGATGGAAAGTTACAAGGGACAAGCAGAATTTTCCAATACACCTGCCAAGAGAAACCCATTTCTGGAAATGCTCATTTCAGAGATAAGAACTGAAGCTATCTCCACGAAGACACTATATGCTTAGTAAGTGCCTTGAAGGGAGTTCTGGTATAGAACCACACTTGAGACAACTGCTTCTTGATGTGATTCTGAGACTCTAAGTGTTGCACAAAGTGGTTACACAAAGTGGACATTAGTCCAGCCCTACATCTTCACAGTCTGTACCCATATCTGTCATTGTGTTTGAAGCAGATTGAGAAAGCACCCTTTCCATCTCCACCTTAAAACTGTAGTTAAGCCACCACTACCTATTAGTACGGTCTCCGACTCTGAGTTGCTTCTTCGTTCTTTGCTTCTTATAATTTGATCTATGTGAACACGAACACCTCTTTAAAGAAAGTGTTGCCCTAAATCTCCTTTGCTTAGATTCTTTCTGCAGCTTCTTGCTCAGAGTGGAGGTCCACATCATTGCAAAGCCCCATGCAACCCATGCAGTGAGAACCATGGGCTTCTACCCCTAAGCACCCAGTATTTCTTATTTTTCTCATTGGTATGAAATACACTGCTTCTGTTTTCTCCCTCTACAAGTCAGGCTAGCTTTCAACTCTGGCTGTCAAGATTCTGAGTTTTCCCATCAGATTTCTGTCTACCCATATCTGTCCAGACTACCTATTTACTTTTTCTCAGTCCTTGTTTAAAACCTCCAGAGGGACCTTTAAACTGAAAAACAACAACAACAACAACAACAACAACAACAACAAACCCTTTGTTAAATCCCTAGCAAGGATTTTTCTAAACAACTTAACATACTTAAAGAGAAATTGTCCCATTGCTGGGGACTTCCTGTCTTTGTTTCCCAAATTTCATTTGTCTATATTACATCCTTACCACCTATCATTCTGTATCTTTTCCTTATTTTATGTAGTTTCTTCTTCCAACTATAAGCCGTAAGAGCTGGACACTTTTTAAATTTTAATTCAATTTCAGCCTTAAGGAATGGTAAGATATGATACTCAATAAATATTTATTGAATTAAATGGATAAAGTACCTCATTGTAACAACCCTGCAAAGCTCTGTTATCTCCATGAACAGATAAGGAAACTAAGGCTTATAAAACAGAAATAAATAGTTTCCCGAAAGCCCTGGAGCCCAAGCAGAGTTGTCCTTTGAGCCAAGGGGCCTGTTCCTGCCACTGTTTGGTTGCACAGTGTTTTCAGATTCTTCATTCAGTTTCTAGAGTGCTGAGGGAGAAACTGCTTTCAGCTCAAACCAGGATTTCATGAAAATGACAGAACCCCAGACTACAGCCACGCCGAATAGACAAGGGCCTCTGACATCTTCTCCTCCCTTCTGAGACGACCATTTTGTTCCCAATGCCCCCTTTAGGGATATAATTGTTAGAATCAAAGGCCAAATACCTTTACCTAAATTTAACTGCATTTTCCCTCTGTTTGATGTTTAGGTGCAGAGAGTTTATAAAACATTTTTTGCTATTTGTGTGAAATCAGCATTGTGAAACATCTTAAAGTCAACCTCTCTTAATTTGTCTTTTTTCTTTCTTCTCTGAACTTCATGGTCATTATTTGTCATTATTTTCTTTCTATGGTCATTTACTACCATCCACATGAATGCCTTTATACATGTTTTCTGGTGAAGGAAAAGTGAATGTGGTATTTCTGTAGTGTGTGTGTATGTTTGCTTGTGTGTATGTGTATGTGTGCATTCAAGCGTGCATTCGAGTGTTAAATTTCCATATGTAGGATGGTAATACCCACGTTTTTGCATTTCTCATTTCTTTCAATGCATTACATATCCTAGATTTGTGCTTTTATTTCTGTACATGCAATAAGTATGTCATAGCTTATTTTCTTAGGAATTTTCCTTCTATGTTTTAATTCATGCTACTTTTCTATGATTACTACGATAAAAGATTGTATGTGATTTGTTTAAGTTCAGAAAGCAACTTAGTGATATAACAGAGCCAATTTAGATCTGCTTTCAGCAAAGAACTCTGCTTTTAAGGCTGTGTAGAAACAAATACAAAGACGGGGAACCACGCAGATCTTGAAAAGGTGCTATTATGTGGTATCTTAAAGAATCTACTAAGATCCAAAGTATAATTTTCAAAATATTCACACTAAATCAGCTAGCAAGATATGTCGATTGTTGCATTTGTACATTTTGTAAAACTAACGATGCTTATGTACCCAAGTTTAATATTTATATAAAACACAATAATGATAAAGTTGTCCTGTTCTGACAAGTAATGATAGCACAGGCACATGCTATGAAAAACTATTTGAATATACCATTGGGCATTACATTATGAAGAAATACTGATGAAAAACTGTAAATCGTAAGAAATATTTTACTAATACATTTTGCCATTGAGGAAATCATAAGACCTGAGTTAAGGGAGTAAAGAAGTATTCCAAGATGCAAGCTTTTTTTCCCTTCAACACAACCATGCACTTAAATATCAAACAGTACTGGGGCCAGTTACAGAAGGAAAACTAGCTAGCACTAACACCAACTAGCTATAGAATAAGATTTTTCCTTTTCAAATTTAAAGATTGCAAATGACCCCAGATTTTATTGAGTACCAACATTGTGCACAGAATCCACTGGTATTTTATGGTCATTACCTCCCCCCACCCCCATTCAGTCATAAAGCAATTGAAAGAGATGCAGAAGGGAATTTACTTTACTTTTTAAAGTCAACATCACAATTTGTCCCCTTTCTCCACTGGGTTTATATCATGTGCCTTATACCTGATGTTTACTAAAAATAAAGGCCTGCAGGCAAGTAATAGGTCTTACCAGTATTGGTTACTCTAGAAGGCTCCATATTGATGAGACTCCCAGGATGAGCATACAATAAAAATACAGTGGCTGGTGCCAAAGAAAATTAAACTCCCATTTCCTCAGTGAGTAATGACTAATGTTTTGATTGAGGAAGCTTAATTTAGTCTGAGATACAGAAAAGACACATATCTTGCTTCTTTGTGGGCATCAGGGAACACGAGAGGAAGCATAGATGATGCTTACTTGCAGTTATTCCCAGCAAAACCTGCTAACAACTATCACTAGGTTGAACATTTCAAGTCACAAATAGAAAGTCCGCCAAAGCCTGCTTTCACTTTTAACCACTCAAATTGCATTTCTAAATGACCTTCATGCATATACTATATTATTCCCTTCCTTTTTGTTCCCCCAAATCATTGATGGAAACAAAGGAAGTTATTGAAAGTGTGAATGGCTTTCTTTGAACAGAGAAGCACAAATTCATACACAAAAGCCACTGCCCTGAAGTTACCCCAGGGCCTGATTCTGGGACCTCTATTCTTGGATAATAACTCTAATTTAGTTAATAACTGGAATAGGAAGAAAAGAAAAGAAAAACAATTCACATAAACACTACTCAGTGCCCTGAGACCTATCTTTGAATAGATTTAAAATCTAAAAGCCAAAGACAGTTTTTTTCATTCCATTCTCTTCCATACTTTCTTTTTAAAACCCTTAAAAGGAAATTTAAAACATGTGTACACAAAAACATATGCCATTCTGACATTTCCATAAAACTTATCTCTGTTGGTTTGATATTTGTTTAAATTTTAATACACAATAACAATAATGTTTAAGAATTTCCATGGGGCATAACATGTGGTTTCTAAGATAAGTGGTATAAATACTATTGATCACATCTATTTTTTTCTTTCAATTTTAAAATCTTAATTTTTAGGGACTTTAATGACCAGACTTAAGATCATTCATTTCAAATCTTAATCCAGTGAAATAAAAATTTGTAAAAATAAATATAGTCCATTTGTAAATGTCTTTGCTATAAAAGAGGAAAATAGGTCCATTGTCTTCCTTGGCTCCAGTCTTTAGCAGTTGGCATCTAATTAAATTGGTTATCAGAGGAATCACAGAGCAAAGCATGTCCCTTTTCTCCTGATTGTGGTATTGGGTGTGATGGAAAAATTGTTAGTTTTGTCCTTCCATCTTGACAGGTTTTGTGTGATTAATGTCTTTTGTGTCCCTTTTTTTCTGTCACCTTCACACAATAGATGCCACAGAATCAGCATCACCAAGGAAAATGTATTCCTCATACCCTTACAAAACATTTTTTTTTAATCTTCCCTTGCTGTGGCTGATCTTTAACTTAGTATATTTAAAAATTCAGGACACATCAAAAGATCACAAGGTCCTTGTGATTAATAACTTAAGTTCAGTGTGAAATGTTGCTTATACTTCTGAGCTTCCCTGGTGTTTTTTTTTTTATATGTATAGATAGAATTATTTGCAAGTAATTCATTAGATATACTTATTTAACAAAATGCCATTCAGCAAAATATTGTTTTCTGTGGTTGACCTAAGCACTTCACTGTTGAACTGGGATTCTCTACAATTTTGTTTGTTGAAATCCTCAGGCAATAACACCCGACTTATCAAATATTTGTTCAAATGCATGGGTATGATGCATCTCTAACATAGTTAATACAAACATGACCCCATAGTACACTTAGCCTGTGGATTTGTTAGCAATAGCTGTAAGGGAAAGCTATCTTTCAAGTCAGCTTAAAAGCAGCGATTTATAGAAAGAGACAGACATATGGAGGAAGCAAGCCTTCTCTAGCGACTTCATTTACTCCAAGACTCAGGGCTCTTCTGTGTTCCAGTTGCATCCCCCTATAAACTGATTTCTTGTATTTTCATTCATTTTATGCAACTTTCTCTTATCTCAACTGTCCACACAGAGTTTTGTTTTCCATGCCTGGGTTCTCATCTGCTGAAACTTTTGAAACTTTTTGTTTAGTCTTTCAGCTTCTCATAATTCTAGATCGTTTGAACAAAGATAAGCGTGTTTACAATCACTGAAAATGTAGGTTAGTTTACGAGACTGTGATTTCATTGCCCAAGGATTATAGCTCATTCTTTGTCTAATCAGTCAGACCTAGGAACAGCGTCACCACAGAGATTAACACAAACTTTCTATTATGTGACGTTATCTTGAGAGATAAGATCAAACATCAGTGCCTGGGTAAGGCACTGATGACAAATCCAAGAAACTATTCTATCCATGCCTTTTAGTGAATTGGTGAGAGTATTAGAGCTCTTTATGGCATTACAGATGAGGGATTACATATGGGCATATGGATGGCTCAAAGCATCTGCATCACTTTTAAGCCCACTTCAGGGTTGGCAAGGTGTCATGAGAGGTCCATCACTGGGACTCCCTGTACAACGTGTAGGCTGCTCTGCCAGAAAAAGTTTCTTCTCACAAATGTTTATGTCTGCAATTATGGAAAGGGGCCTTGTGAATCCTGCAACATTCATAAGCTTCCTGATATTTGAACATTTTGTTTGCTTCCTGGTCTTTATGAGTTTCCAACCTCTCTCCAGAGGGAAAAGCTTCCTTTGGAGAAAATAGCCACACAACCCTTTCAAAACCCAGTCTAGTAAGTTGTACACGTAGATGATACCCCTTTAGAAGAGGAGAGATCCTATCTGTTAGTCAATATAAAAAGAATCCTGGGCCATTCTGTGCTCTTATAAAAAGACAGAATATTTCACAAGGAGCAGACATTTCTTCACATATCTAAAGGCTGGGAAGTCCAAGATAAAGGTACCAACATTTGATGAGAATATTCTTGCTGCACTATCTCTTGTCTGATGGGGAATGTGAGGGAAAGAGAGAGCAATACATCCTGAATCTATCTTATAATCAGCCAGTATTAATCTCATCAGAGGAACAAATCACCTTCAACTGAGCTCTGATTTCCAAGATCATATCCTGACAGTCAATCACTCCATACTAAAATAAGTCCATTTTTTTTTTGAACTACCATATTGTATGGACTTTCTAAGCTGTAGGGGAAAGAAGCCAAAAATAGAGACTTGTGTTGTGTACTTACTGCTTTAGTGTTTGCCTAAATGAGTTTCTTTTTCCTGGCGATAAACTTCCTTAGAACCATGGTATGTGAAGAACAACATATTTGAAGTCAGAGGAAGTCCATATACAATATTCACCTTATAATTCTGACCACCTTACTAAATCTCTAGCCCTCGAGGTTTGCAACTGGGAAAATAGAGATAATATCACATATTATTGTAAATATTATTGTAAATATTATTGTCTGGAACACATTATAATATTGACTCGAGTAAAACCAAATATGGGGTATAGGGGTGTCAGTATTTTAGATCCATTTGTCAGAAGTTTGGTCTATACTTTTCTGTGAAATATTGGTCATCTTAATAATAGAAGCCAAGGTCCCTGAGGGAGAGGTTGACATTGAAAAGGAAAAGAAGAGCCTAAAACCTCAATGTTACTTTAGAAATAGAAACATAATAGGGTCAGCACTTGTTGCTATCGAGTGCCAATAAAGAAATACAGAGATAGAAAGGAAAGTACTGAAATTTATGGCTCATCTATAGAGATATAGTGGGCCAGAGTTCTCAACTAATTCTGTCACTGTAGGTTCCAAACCTAGATGGGCTTGTCCTTGGCTTTCTGGTCTTATAAAACAATAGCAGCAGGTTTGGAAGAAATTGAGTGGAATCAATTTTATTCTTTGCCTTTTATAGACAAAGGAGAAAATGACAGTACAAGGAATCTGGAAAAATGATCTCTGACAAAGGAAGCTCTCAGCACTGTGATGTATCACTCATTTAGCTGTTTGATACAGCAAACAACACATGTAGAGAAAAGAGCAGAATATAAAAAATGATTCTTTTTTTAACCATTACTATTTTTAGATAGCCTTAATGCATCAGGCTTCTTATTATTTATGTAACTGTAATGTATAGTTTATTCTCACTTACAGACTGAATGCTTTCAGACAAATAATAGGAAAGCTAATTAACAACTTTTCAGTCTGATTTTGGCCAGAACCCACCTCTAGAGAGTTCACTACCTTGTGAATGAACCTCAGATCTAGGAGTGTTAATTAAGCTGATCTTTTAATAGTCATACATTTTTAAAGTGAGGTTATTGTATTTTCCCAGTCTAAAGCAACAGTACCCCCCTTTTTCTGAAAAAAAAAAGTGTTGGGTGCATTTGCATTAAATTTCATTATAACATTTGTTAAGGAAAAATAACTGCCTGAGAAATTTGAAGTGATTTTTTTAAACTATGCATCTAGATATTTCTTCCATGTATGAAAGTCAGTAAAAAGACAGCATCATGTTTTCTTTTTAAAGTCCTAGATTCTTAGGATGTAATGACCAGTAGCTCATATAAATTCAATTTATGGAAAAGACTTGTGTCAGCCACTTGAGCCTACCATAGTAAATATAGTTAATACAAGAAATAGTATCCTGAGGTTGAAGTTCAGTGTTTTTCCAGTCATTCCTTTACATATCATTATTATCACTATTTATTATTACTACTATTATTATTGTTATTATTATTATTATTATTATTATTATTATTATTGTTATTAGTATCACAAAGTCTGTCAGTGAATCTGAGGCTTACTTACTGTCTAGATTGGCTGTCCACTGAGTTCTTGGTTGTTTTCTTGTCTTTCTTCCCTGAGAAGAAAGGCTTATACTTGTATATCCTGGCCCCTGGCCATATGAAGTAATGTATAAAAGGCCACATGCAGGACACAATGGCCATCCAAAATAGGCCCTCATGCTTCTGCAACAAGCAGTTTACCAACTGAACCATCTCCTCAGCATTTATACGCAGGCCTTTGATCTATAATTCATATCAGTCATCAAGGTACTTGAAAAATGCTAGAACTTATTATTATTGTGTGAGAAGAGGGAAGTTGTGTTTTCTGCTGACAAACTGATAGCATCAAATTTTCAGAACTCCTGGACAACTTCCTTGGTGATGTCAAGCCCCTTCATTTTCCAATCTCTGTAGCCTCTCATTTCCCACAATTGTCTCTTTTTTATATCACTCTTCTAAGTTAGTCCTTTTTGTGATTTTGCAACCAATTTGAACCAGAAATTTACTGAGTCTGAGGGAATTCCCAAGCAACTTACTGGTTCATGACCTCAAGCATGTATAATAATAGTCTTTAAGCCTCTTTTGTCTCCAAGGACTCTATTCAGCTCAGTCACTTCATGTGTCCACCTTAATGCTGGTCCTTATTTACCTTCTACTCAATCATTTAAGTATCCCTTGGAATTTAGATCTTGATTATTCCTTGAAATTTTCTTTTCTGAATATTTATGCCTTATTCATAAATTATATCTATGCACTTAAATTCTGCCATTGACTCATATACAATATTCTTTTACCTTTTACCAATGATTAGGTTTACTCCTCCTTAATGGATTTCTCAAATTTCTCCATGGCAATGTTTTGACTCTTGGCTGAGTCTCACCACCCTGACTTCTGTCTTGACTATGCCCCATTCTTCTGGATATTTTTGTATGTGTATATATGTGTGTATATTCACACACAACACAATATTGTAGGGTAGAATAATTTTGACACTAAAATTAATATATCTATGGTGTGATAAGATTTAAGAAGGGAAGAGATTGAATGACAGGACATTTGAAGAAAAGGGAGGATTAAACAGAATTAAGGGTATAAGACAAAGGATGTGGAAACCTCTGACTCTATTAGATAATTGAATTATATTTTAACAATGTAGTTTTAAAGGAAGCATGCCAATCCCAGAAACCATGGATGATCAAATAAAAATTCTAGTGCCATGTATATGGTAGCTCTCTTATAAGCTGTTGGTCCAGAAAACTCTGGAGGACCCCAAACAATATGCTTTTTCTGTTGTTCTAGGTTGCCTACTAGAACTAAGTGGTAAGACCTTATTGATACAGACCTCACACATATTGGATATATCACATAGAGAAATCAAGCTAGAACTGAACTGGAATCTCTTTTCCTTGAACATAGTTCTGGAGGGCAATATTCAGACTGCTGAGGGAGAAGATGTAACAGATATCATTCATCTCTCTTCATTGTGTGCTATAATACCACTTACCAGGCAAACTATGCCCATTGATTTTATAGTGACATGTTTATTGTGGGGGTAACCAACTGCTAGCTCAGTGCATGAGTTTGAAGCCCACTCCACAAGCAAGAATTCATGGAAGTTTCTGTAAACCTAGTTAAAATTCCACAGCAGAGGAGTTCATTGGTGGGAACCTACTACTGTTGTTTTGATGTACTGGTATGGCAAATATTTCCATATATTTATATTTACCCACATAGATAAATGCTACTCTCAGTCTGGATCAGAGACATTGCTCTCTTCAGCAAACAGTGGTGAATGAGGGGATTCATTACTGTTTAAGATATGAGAATATGCGACTGTTGAGTAATAATCCTAAGGAGGAGATTTACACCATCCTCTAAGCAGCCCAGTATTAGAGCCATCCATGGGCAAGCACCAATCCCTGACACTAGTGATGATTCTTTGTTATGCACTGGTTGGAAATTACAGCTTTGGGCTTGGGGCAGGGATGGCATTTCTGCAATCTTAGCTGTAAATCTGTGAAATATTAGCATGTGAGCTTTGGTTACACTTCATTGTCTTAGGCCTTGTAGAAACCTTGACATCCTATGTCAGATTTTATGTACATGTGCAAAATTGTATTTCCTAAGAGGAAAGCTATGATTTCCTGAGGCTCTTTGGATGATCCTTGAGAAATAGAAGATAACAACCATTGTTCCAGAAAGAACAGGAAGGCTCTAGTGATCTTGACATATCCTGGAGGCTACTGCCATTTTTGTGTCCTTAGTTACCACTTTGATCTCTTTCAGCATAAAATGGAAGAATATCGTCTAAAAAATATCATAAAATATACTGTTTCCCCACCATAGTGGTTTTGATTGTGCATAAGAAGGTACATAATGAAGTATAAAAATGGTCTAAACTTCAGACCATGGGTATTTATAGGTAAAATATATGTCTACCTTCAAGATATCAATCAAATTCTCTAAATAGTACATATCTATCTATCTATCTATCTATCTATCTATCTATCTATCCATCCATCTATCTAAGAGTCCATCTATCTCCATATTTTATACATATCTGTTATACAATATATATAATAATAATGTAATTTGGGGCTTTCTATAATCAAGATAGCAACTCTAGACTTAGATATAGTAAATATTATAGACAGTAAAATAACAATTACAACTTATTTTCCCTTTTTAACAAATATCATACATGAATCTTAATACATAAATAGCTCTCTTCTCTTTGTATGTATACACATATGTATACACACACATATATACATATATATATAAAATGGAGTAATATATGGAAAATATTTTACTACATTTTACATACAAATGTTACATTTCTAAATGTAATACACAGAGTAATTATAATATATATGATATATGACATATAACATACAATATATGATATATGATGATATATGGCATATGCTATATGGTATTTGATTTATGGCATATGAGTTATATATGATGATAAATGATGACACATGTTATGTGATATATGCTTTTTGGTATGAGACATGCAGTGTGTTATATGTAACATGTTACTTATAACAAGTAACACATAACTCATAACAAATAGCTTGTAATATGCAGTGTAGAATATGGAATACATGATTGATATATTGAGATGATATATATGATTGATATGCTATATAATTATATATGATACATGATGATATTTGATATATGATATACAATAGAAAACAGATGATAAATGTATAATATATAATAAATAATGAGTAACATGTAACATGTAATATGTGATGAATGACTTGTGACAGGAAACATGTGACATGTGATATGATATATTGTATGTGATTTGTGATATGTGAGATATGATATAAAATAAATAATATGTGATATGTAATATGATAATATATATTATATGTAATAATGTACTAATGTGTATATGTAATATATACAATGAAATTTAATGTGCATTAAATTTTATATATAAAATGTAATAAAATATGTGTTATGTTTTTTAAGTATATTATTAGTGGGAAGACACAATGTTTTAAAAAATTGATAAGAAGTCCATGAGTCCCTTTTCCTTATGTCCAGAAGCATAGTTCTGTGTAAGTCTAATTCTTATATTCTGTTGCTTAGAAAACACATTTTGATACATGTCAGTTTCCAAATGTCTCTTTTTGAAAATCATGTAATACTTAAAATTATATGGAGATTTATGGTTAGAGTTATGTATCAAGAATTCAATAAGTGCTATATTTAATGTTAAGCATAATCATTTTATTTCCTATGTAATAGTGACTCTACTTTATGTATGCCACAATACTCTTCTGGAATTGTTTTTTCAAAACTGAAGATGAGTTACATTTATTCTCCTGTTTCTTCCCCTGTAGTGGGTGAATGATTGACACATATACACTGATAAGATGCTGTATGGTAAGAGGAATGAAAACTTCTTCCAATTTAATCAGGCGATTTCTTTCTAAACATTTGTTGAAAATACTTTCTCTTTTATTTTGGGTATGGTGCCAGATTCTAGAGTACAAGATTAAGTAAAATAGACATTGTCCTGCCCTCAAGTGTTTTATAATAGAATATGGTAAAACACAATGTGTACTAAAAACATGGTATGTTCATATTGGATATTTTAGGATATTATGGAGTAGCAAAGATAGTGTGTCCTGTTCTTTAATAGACAAGAGAATATGAGATTGATTTTGATGCTACTGTTTTTGAGGAACACATTACTGCTATTCCTGCACTATGTATGTCAGAAAAATTTAAATTAGGGCTTCTTAATTGTCTCTTGCTGTTCATTAAAAGCTTTTAATGTGAGGAGGGCATTTTATTAATAGTGCAGATCCCCAGGCTGCCTGTGATGAGGAGGATCATGCTTTTCATTCTGAGTCACAGTTGCAGATGTTGTGGTGATAACAAGTTTCAATTCTGATCTAGGTATAACTGTTGTACTGGTGACATAACTGTGCCATAGACATTTCTAAATATTCCAAACCATCAAACACACATGAACATGTTTGTGCATACACTTATCACACTGGGATCACACACAGAGAGACAAACACACACACACACACACACACACACACACACATATACTGTGTTTTAGTTAGGCCTGTGGTGTGGCTATAATAAGGCAGAATGTTAATAGCACTAAGGCTGGATTTCTCTGATTATGATCATGAAATTCTGCAATTAGTTTCTGTTTTCCTTGCTATAACAAAATACTTGAAAATAACTGAGAAAGAATCTTGGGAAAGAAAAGATCTATTATGGGTCACAGTTTTGAAGGGAATACAATCCACCCATTATAGTGGGGAAGGAATGATGGCAAGAAATTGAGGGAGCTGCTTACTTTGTGTCTGTAGTCAGGAAGCAGAGATGGATGCAAACATTCACATCTCTGTACTTTTTATTTAGGTTAGAATGCAGCCCAGGTGATAGTGCCTCTCACAGTCAGCATGGGGCTTCTTTTCTCAGGAAATCTTCTCTGGAAACACCTTCAAAGACTCACCCAGAGATATGTTTGCACAGTAATTTAAAATTCAGTCAAGTTGACGATGGTAATGAACTATCACATACTCCATATTTAAATCCCCCAATGGACAGCTATATAAATACAAAGTACTGTATGTCATATAAGCTCTGCTTAATTTCAGTGTCTGTACATCAGGCATTAAATTGTGTTTATTTAATATAGAGATGGTTTTCTAGATGAAGAAATCAATAAAAATTAGCCCAGAAAGATTCCACATAGTTCAACAGAAACTCTATTACAGTAAGTGTTGAAAGAGCTAAATCTTTGGTCCCCCAACTGTTGTTAACTAGCAACACAGCTTGGGATTAAATGATTTTAATTATCTGGCTTCAACTGATTAGTCCTCTCTCTCCACCTCCTTCTTCTACTACTCACAATAAGTTGTATCAAAACATAAGAAATAACTATGAGTAATTTGGAAGTATTATTCATCGACACAGTGTCAGACCAGGACAAATTCTTCAGCCAATCAATTAGCATTCAGTAAACACATAATGTGGAAGATTTGAGAGATGCAAAGACAAGGTCAGTGTATTCAAGAGCTCACCATCTGCGTTTTGAAATAAATTTCTTTTAACCCAGGCTAAATATTATGATTCCAAGACAGCTAGAACAGAACACTACTGTATGAGATCAAAGATCAGAGACAGCCTTCAGCTCAAGCTGTCAGATTCGATGTCATCAAAAGAGATGTCATATGGCATTCACAGGACAACTAGATATAAATTCTTGAAAACTATTCATTGACTATTTATGTGAAATTAAAGAAGTATGATTTCATCGCTTCTCGGCCTTTTGGCTAAGATCAAGTGTAAAGAAGCATGATTTCATTTTCAAAAGAGAAAAATTCAAAGGACAAAAAAACATTGTGTAAAAAAATATTCCAAGGCCGTAGACTACTGTGCTAGTCACCAATCTTTCTAAGATTAGTACTCTAACTTGCCTGGTCATTATGTCTGTTAATGGCAAACTATATCTATGGCAGTTTAATGGCTACAATTTATCCTTGAATGCTAGCTGTGACAGAGTCAATATTTATTCCATGGCAATCAATAGTACCAGACAATACAGAGGTACATGTATAGAGCTCAGAGGATAAGACTCTGAGAGGAAGGGAGGCATATCTATATTTGTCTATTAGACAGGATGAGGAATCCTAAGATTTTTACCTCAAACCACCTACCTACTTGTTTCAGGAATGCTATTGCATTCAGATACCAGTAGCATCACCTTGAATCAACCCCCTCAGGCTATAATTATAGTCTGGGAAACTCATAGGAGTAGACATACTCATGCAGATAAAAAGATAAATTGGGGTATGAGTCATCTACTGTCCAGAAAGCCCTGAAGCTTTCTACCTGGTAAGCAATGGGATTTTTCAGTACTGAATAGACCAAGCCCAGGAGAAAATGACACCATTTCAGGTTGATGGGAGAGCCAGTGATATCTAAGCAGAGATGGAAATTAAGGTATACACATGAGGGGAGTGTGCTCTGGGAGTTACCTAATTCCTAGGATGTTTATCTTTTGGAAAATAACAGTTATATATGGCCAAGATATAAGAGAGAGGATAAGAGAAGCACTTCCCTATCAGTAGTTCATGGATCCATTTAAATCTGTACATACATCAAGGAAAGGACACTAGCAACAAAGCGGCCAGCCATTTCTATTTCAGTAGAGTTTAGGCCTTAGAAGCTTTGAACCTGCTTTAAGAAAAAAAGAAAGCAACAGTGCAGGTTGATATTATCTCTAGATATTGAAAAGCAAATTTGACCCTGGTCTTCCAGGAATGATGAACACCCCAGAATACTGTTGAGTTTGTTACCTTCAAAGACAATTTGAACTTCCCTGCTACCACTTAAAAGGACTTTCACAAAGTTCATTCCTCAAAGCATAATCATAGTTTAAGGTACTTTCTTTATCAATGATGCAGATTATAGTTTCTCCCAGTTGGTTTAAAACAAAAAGTTTTAATAGTTAAATCTTTATAAAACCCATAAGAGTTAAAGTACCTTAAGATGGATGAGGTACTGGCTTTGTAATTACTCGGTGAAAAATTAAAACTCACTTTACAATGAAGCAAATGACTTTAATCAAGTCCTCCAATGGAAAATTAAGATAAGGTACATGGTGTATCAGTTAGAAGAGGTCTTTCTATTTCTCAGTATGTAGGAATTCATATGTTTTTAATTGAATATTCAAGATGAGTAACAAAGTCCAATGGTTTATGACATCAGATATGAAATTTCTACCATGCTGGCCATGAGGCACATACTTATATTTTCTCAAATTTTCTGGGAAGATCCTCTAATTATATATAATTTAGAGGAGGAAGCATCCTCCCTTATCTATGTGTCTTAAAGATTAATGCCATTCCTTAAGCTCTGAGTCACTGACCTCAGAGTGTTCTCCATCACCAATAGTGGAAATCATGATAAGTGGGTGGCAGTACCCTAACTCCTACCAGATGCTTGAGGCTGGTCATAGCCACCTCTCTGCACTTCTCTTGGGAACTAAAATTATCAACTTATGCATGTTCTCTATCAAGTTGTGCTATCTTGTCCTCCATGCTGATAGAAAATCTGCCAGCTATAAGGAAAACATAATGTACACAAAGTTAGGTTAACCAGTATTCATTCTTATATTTGACCAACTTGCAAAGCCTAACTCTATCCCTTAACTGTTCTGTATATGGGAAAACCAGACTTTTGCTATTTTTCCATACTTTGGTCATTTTCACTTTATTATGGATTTTGACAGTGATATCAGACAATTGTCTTTCAAACCTGTCAGTCCCTGACACTTTATTTCCAATTTACAACCATTTTACTGGTTCTTCCTTTACTTCTGTGTGTCAGGTTGATGATACATCTATTGACTGAACATGAATCAACTGGAGGCAATTTTCATCTTTTGTTAAAATATCTATTTTGGTCTCCCAGTCTCTGCTCTGTCTCAAATTTATAAATCTCTCTCTCTCTCTCTCTCTCTCTCTCTCTCTCTCTCTCTCTCTCTCTCTCTCTCTCTGTGTGTGTGTGTGTGTGTGTGTATGTTTGTGAATGTGACAGAGATAAGGTAGTGATAGATTTTAGGGAGGCTTTGTAGAAATTACTCAACCCTGGAGGAAATGAGATCTGAGGACTCTTCTTTTAATTTGAAGATGGTGGAGAATATCTTCAATTTTTGAAACAGTAGTCAGTCACAATATCAAAGTACGACTCAATTCCTGACTACACAGAGGTAGTGAGGGATAGCCTTCAAAACTTACAGTAGACAATATGAACTGAGTACAATTTTATTGCATTTTATGATACTACAGTTAGCCAATTCCAAATGATGGTGAGGAGATGTCCTCAATGTCTATGAAAAGGTTTCTGACATTTGAATGTACAAGTAAGAAAAATGGAAAACAGAGAATAGTCTATACTGACAACGTATTTGCCCATCATTATTTGGAAATAATAAAACATTCACAGTGCCAACTGTGGGAGTTGGAATGGATATGGTCTTCCTAGATCCATGTGCTTGAATGCTTGAGTATAGGGAGAAGCACTATTAGGAGGTATAGCCTTATTGGAAGAGATGTGGTCTTGTTAGAAGAAGTTTGTCACTGTGAAAGTCTTGAGGTCTTAAAAGTTCAAGGTATGTCCAGTGTGAAACATATCCAGTCTGTCCCCCTTTGCTGCCTTTAGATCAAGAAGCAGAACTCTTAGACATCCCCCTCCCCAGGAACCAAGTCTTCATGCATGCCACCATGCTTCCCACCACAATGATAATGGACTAAACCTCTGAAACTGTAAACAAGCTCTCATTAAATGTTTCCTTTATAAGAGTTGCCTTGGTCATGGTATCTCCTCACAGCGATAAAACACTAAGATGCCAACCATTTACCCAAATAAAAATACATAATAAGAAGTCTTTAAATGAAACACTAGGTTTTATAAACCTTTTAAAACTGTTTTTCCCTCTTCTTAAACCACCAGTCTGAACCAGACTGGTAAACTCTATTTACAAAATATGATTATACCCTGTCTCCATTCACAGCATAAGTAACCAACCTCTGCCCTCTAAATTCTAATAGCAAGAAAACTTTAGAGTCATTAAAGTGAAAGAGGAACATTACTTCAT
>NW_022196912.1:109771688-109775808 GCF_008632895.1 Mastomys coucha | reverse complement strand
GGAGGCAACAGGGGTTTGTTTTTGTTGTTTTTGTTTGTTTCTTTGTTTTTTTGAAGGGAAACTGGGAATGGAGAAATTTACATGTAAATAAAGAAAATATCTAATAATAAAAAAAAAAGACAGTGATTTTGTGTGAGCCATACTCACTGTAGCTAGAGCTTTGTGTATGCGAGGCAAGTACTTCAGCACTGAAGTGTATGCCCAGGCTTGTTTAACTTTTTACTTTGAGGAATGATCTTATTTGATGGCCCAAGATTATTTTCTCATTAATAGAGATAAGAGTTTTGGAAAAATGTACTTGTTTGGCTTAGAAAACTACAAAGTTACTTGATCAATTTGGTTCCTTGTTTCTGGATAAAACAGGTTTGGATTCTAGGGAGCAAGGAAGAAATCTTTATCCCAAATTTGTTTTTCTTTCTTCCAAGGGAATGTAAATTTTGAGTTCATGGCTCTGCTGTGCTACAGGAAAACCTTGCAGCAGAAGTTGGCTGAGTACTTTGGAAATTTCTTTCCTTTCTTTCCCACTGAGCTGCCTTGTTCCCTGACCACACAACTTTCTTAAAGATGGGGCCTCAGACCCTTGTGTAGTTACTGGGCTCTAAGGACTCCAGGTAATTCTGTCTGATATGTAGAACCTTCTTATATATAGTCTCTTTACTACAGCCTGATGATTAAAATCTAGAAACAAAAAACTTTTGGATCTTGTTTCAATGAGCAGCAAAAGACTTTACCAGAGACTTCCCTATATTTCCCAAGCAGACATGAAATACTTTCTTGTCCTTGCTATTGTTCAGGTCTCTTGCCTTCATTGTGGAGTAGAAAATAAATGCCACAGGTCAAGTCTCTTCAGAAGCTGAAATGGTTATTTAAAAATATCATTTTTGTATATCTGTGCATTTAAACAAGTATCACTTAGGTATTAAATCTTGTAATATAATATCTTAAAACTGTGTGAAATAAACATCATGTTCTTCATTTACCACATTTTAAAACGTAACAGTCCTTATTCAGATTCAAACAAAAACAAAAACAAACAAACAAGCAAACAAAAACAAACAACTTTCTTTAGGGTGTTAAGGATAGGCAAATATTTTACCACTGAGCTATGTTCATGATATGTATTCAAGAGTCATCCTTAAATTTTAGTGATATAGTCTCACTATGTAAGCTAAAATGCCCTAAAATTCCAAATATTCCTTTCACGTCTTCAGCGATGGGATAAATGTTGGCTCTACCTCACTAGGTTGGATGAAACTGTCCTATGTTCCTCCTTATGGTATTACCTTGTTGATATTCTTTGTAACAGACAAACTATTTTGTCATTAACATGGGGCTTGTTGACTCTCTGACAACCTATCTAACTTAGAGGCTCTTAAATGAGTCCACATTTTGATTCTCTAATTTTAAAGTGCTTAACTGATCATGAATGGAGTCACTCATGCAAGGCCTGTGTAGGCCAGTGCTGTTAATATAGCTTTCCTTTTGCATTGTTACATGGGGGGTGAACATGATGTGAATAAAAACCACAGAATTTTAGTATCCAAATATCATATAACCACATTATATAAAGTTATGTAAACTAACACATTCTTTGTTTTTGATAACAGATACTTTGTCCATACTCTGTTCTACTACATTCCTGGGGCAGGAATATGAAGGTAAAAAACTACAAATGGGCACACAGACAGCGTTCCCAACTTTGTTTATGACCTACATAATTCTAATAATGACAGTGATTATGAACTGAGAACTTTCCTGATGCTGGTCTCTCAACTGAATTGCTTGAATAGACTGGTCTTTACACCACCATTTTCAATATTCCATTTATACAGATAAGAAAAATGCAAGATAAATTATCACTTGAAATTATCACCTGAAACTAACCCTGCAGACCAGGCTAACTTTAAACTTACAGAGATTCATCTTTCTCTGCTTTTGTAAATTCTAACAAAAGGCAGAATATTTCCTACACAAGCAATAAAATAGTACTCTTGTCATTGGATCAAGGGCTATACTTCAGAAAGCTGCTTGAATGCAGCTTTCAAAAATTATTGTCAACTCATATTTAAATACTTTAATATTTCCATTCTTAGGTCTATTGTCATTTTATTAATTTAGAACCTTGCTGTATCACGCTCAAACTTGAGAGGAAGTTACCAAATATCTTCATCTAATCTCTCCTTTACCTTACTACTTAAAACAAAGAACTAAAAACAGAAAACTGGAAAACCCCTTCATGTCAGTTCCTGAGCCAATAGAAAAACATTCAATCAAAAAAGGTGTTAACCCTGGAGGCTGTAGAGGGATTTTGCATGTGGGGAATGAATATTAAAAGCTTGTACTTTTTTTAAAAATAAAGTTAATATAGGTCTTATGTAATTAATCTACAAAGTTTCCTAAAGGTATTCAGTAATTCCTGTGAAGAAATTAAGCATTTCCTGAACTAAGAAAGTTTTGAGTTGCTTGGCCAGTCAAGCAAGAATGGCCACCCTTATTTATCTGTTCAATATGCTAAATTTCCTGGGAAAGTGGTTTTTCATTGTTTCAGCATTAAGTCAACATACGAAAAATGTGAGCTTTAAGAAAAATTAAAGCAAAGGATTAATACCTAGGTCACGGGTAATAGAAATGTCACCAGCTTGGGAGCACTGGGCATACGAAGTTGAAACAAGTGGCCCTATTCATTATTAATAAGAGTATACTGTTGTGTTTAAACTAAATATCAAAGTCTGTTTTGATTTGAAAGGACCAAATGAGTCCATGATATAAAGCCCCTTGCTGACTTTTTATGATTTTTTTTTTTAGAACACTTTATACAATTTATAGACTTGTAATCAGCAGGGTCCTATAGATCAAGGTGTAAGTAGAGTAAAATATGTTTTGTTAAACAAAAACTGTGAAATACTCCATGGTGGAAAATAAATTATGATTTCTTCTCAACTTCTCTGCTTTTAGATTTTCAACATTTATTTGACACAATTTTTTTATGCAGAAGAAAAATCCAATTGCTTACATTTATTTAAAGGGGAAGTACAATTTAAAAATATCAATACTGAGAAGTTAAGCCCTTGAGCCCAGACTTACAGTTGTTTTTCTGCAATGTGTTGACAAATGGTTTTAATACAGTCCATGAAAGGGAGTTTTCTCATAGTGGATGCTTATATAAATTGACTAGGTAATGGCTGTCATTTACTTAAACAGTTCAATGAGTTAATCAATTAATTCCTTTTGATTGTACAGAGAACTAAAAACTATAGAAAATTTATTTTTTACCTGTAAAGCTATTATTCAAAATGCTATATAAGAAAAACAAATAAATATGTAAGTAAATATGTAGGTAAACAGTTACCACGTATAGAAAATTTGACATTCAATTTTCCCTAAATTTCTCATACTTTATTTGGATCCATTGAAAATTTGGTCAAGTATTTGTCTAATGTTTCATATTATTATCAAGTAAAAATATTTTTTAAAGATCTGAATAATTTTAGGGATAACAAAATAATGAAAAACATTTCTTATTAATCTTATGCATTCAAGAGCTAATCATAGTATAGATTATTATATGGACAATAACTTCAACAGGTGCCAACGGCTGGAAAATTCAATAGGAAATGAAGAAAGCAGAATTTGCCAAAGGTCTGTTGGTCATCATAAATTAATATTCAAGCAATGACTATGGGGTACTGTGTGTGCTGCCTTCATGTGTAGGTGTAGGAATTCTAGTATGCCAAGATTGAAGGCATTCTCAATTTCTTTAGAATCTTCTCAAATCTATTATTTTTATTATTATTAATATTTATATGTTATATTAAAATAACATTTAAAGGTTATTTGTTTGACAAAGCATTTTACTTACATTATTAGAGATTATTACCAAATACATGAATGAAGTCCTAAAATGTTTTACAAAAGCTTCAAATTAACAAGCTTCCTTTCACTTCTAGATCTTTGTACATATTTATTTATATTTTGATAGGGTCATAGAGTAATAATTATTTGTTCAACCTCTTTTGAGTAGCGTTTCCCATAGTCCAGGCTGGGCTTAGACTCACTAAGTAGCTGACTATGAACTTCTTATCCTCCTGCTTTCCCTGTTTTTTTTTTTTTTTTTTTTTTT
>NW_022196912.1:109747256-109771007 GCF_008632895.1 Mastomys coucha | reverse complement strand
TTGGTCTTTCTTCTTCTTGAGTTCCTTGTGGAATGTGGGTTGTTCTTCCTGTATTCCAAACTTCTGGGAGGTTTCTACAGTGTCGAGAGGATCAAACACAGGAGATGAACTAGGGGAACACTCCACCAAGAGAGCTATACCCTCAAGCCCAACAGTTCAGATTTTTTTCCTTTTTGGATAATAAACTCTCTCAATGTAGGTTAAGTTTCCTTAAACTTGTGTGAATATAGTCACATTAGTTTCAAATTAAGTGAAGATAAATTGGATTAAGGTAGAATTTTGTTTGATTTTTATAAAAGTACAGAGAGTTAGTTTGAATGAATTAAGTATTTGTTCTTGTTTAATCTTTGAGCTTGGTTCCTTAAAGCACTAAAAATTCAGAAACTGGTTGGAAAGGTTTTGTTAATTTCACTGAAGAGAAAGTCAAAATTTGAATATTAGGCTTGAAGCTATATAGAAGAGCCTGCATCAGACTGTCTTCTGATGCCACCGGCACTTTCTGTTTTATGTTCTCTGTCAATATACCAAAATACCTTTAGTTCTGTATGTTTTTTCCCCTTTTTTCTTGTCAGTAATTCACAGTGTCTGATTCATCCACTTAATATTTTAAACATTGCAATCCTGTTCCCTCAAATAAACATGAATTATGTGTGAAAGACAATAATGCCTAATTCCATCATTGCTATTAAGGAATTCATTTTGGAACATAAATAATGTTTTTTGTCATCTGTGAGAATTGTTAAAATTCTAGAGTCTAGATTAAACCTTATGTGGAGAAGATCCAAGCTACTTTATAATTAAACCCCTATGCTTTTACTCTTGGTTAAATGGTATAGTGAAATCTAACATGTAATATGTGTCTAAATGAAACTTGTCTCTCAGCACTATATCCTAATTTTTTTTCAGTGTCTACTTAAGTTTGAAACATTGAAAGGCAATGAACTCAAATTCAAATCAGCTCTGCAGTGAGGATGATTTCCTGTTTCTCCCCTTATTTTCTGCTTCTTTATAAAGATAATATAATTTCATTAATTAACACCAGTAATTCTAAAAGCCATCACTTACTTTTGTGTTCTTCCTGCTTCATGCATCTGTGATGTTGCATAATGTGGCATTTTTGCACATTCCTCAACCAGGACTGTCAGCGGCTGAATTACCATGTGTTGGCAGTATCTGTTAAAACTCGATCAGTGTAAGTCTTGAGAAAAAGATGTGTGAAAGTTTCAATAGGAGAGAGATGACTTATCCTGGCTAAAATACACTTGCTTCTTAACTTCAGTTGTTAGCAATGGCATCTACCACATCTTGGAGAAATGGTAAACTAGTGCCCTATAGCAATAAACAATTAAGTATTTCCCCACATTTTAGTAAAGGCCCTCACTCTATTTTTCTTTTATCCATTCTGTGGCTTTCTTTTTATTTATCATTTGATGAAAATTTTGCCATTAAGAGGGCAGATGAAGCAGTATTGTCTCATATAAAACCTACAGATGCTGTTTAAGATATTTTGATTTTTTTTTTTAATGGTTGTCTTTCAGAATTAATATGGATCCCCTTTAAGACAAAACTCACCATTTCTTTGTCAGGAACTCTGTCAAGCTGAATAAATACATAAAGGGGGAATCTTGGAAGGGGGGAGACAGGCTGGTGACTCATGCTGGGGTCAGAGCCTTTGCTATTTGCTTAGAAACAGATCTCTTTCTGGCTGCTGTGGGGAGGAAGTGATGATGGAGAGCAGTTAGTTCCTGGGCAGGAGGCCTTGGCAGTTGGAAGGTCAGGGGTTAAACATGTGCTATCTCAGCTATGCTGGGTGCAATAACAACATTAGGCATCAGGAGAATGATCTATCAAAGCAATTAGTCAAACAGGCCTCTGGTAGCCTAGATAGGCCCAGCTCTGTTTACATCTGTTTATCACTTCGAGATAAGAATGCTCACAAACCTTTTTGTTACCTTGAGAAAATGGACACCTGGAGGCAACTATTAGGTAGCAGTGTCTCCAGAAATTCATTTTGAAAGGATGAGTACTGCTCCCAGAACTGGTTAAATAATTGTCACTTCAGAATGCTAAAAAATAAAATAAAATAAAATAAAATGAAATAAAATCAGGTAGATCTTCCAGTTTATGGACAGCCTGGTCTACCCAGTGAGTTCCAGGACAGCCAGATATACACAAAGAAAGTCTGTCTCAAACACAATACATAAATAACAAGAAGAACAACAGCAACAGCTACCCATGAATGCAACACATCTGTCTTTAACACATTATGCCAACCTCTTTCATCTTAGAAGACATTAAACTCATAGATAGTATCCATAAAAACATTTCTTTCCCATTTTGATTATATAAAGAAATATAAATTAGGCACTAGGAAGGGGCTCTTCATAAGAACACTGTGTGGGACTGAGAAGATGGCTCAGTAGGGAAAGCCCTTGCTGCATAAGTATGAGGACATGACTCTCTGGATCCATGAAAAATAAAGGTGTTGAGGCACATGCCTCTAAGTGTTGTGTGTGGAATGAAGAAGGCGATATGGACAGGCACAGACAATCAGTGAACTGAGGTTTAGTGAGATTTCCTGTCTCAAATAAGATGAAATAAAAAGATACCATATGTTGGCTTCTGGCCTTTGCATATTTTCAAATAGATGTATACATGCAGTCACACACACACATACACACATACACACACACACATACACACATACACACACACACACACACACACACACACACACGGAGAGAGGGAGAGAGAAAGAATGAGAGACAGAGAACAAACCACAGTGCTACTAATTTCAAGGTTGTGGAGTATACACATACTGAATTATATATTAATTCTTGTTGGTTTTAGAAAAGTTACTTTTCTTTGAGCTGTGGCATTGATTTTGATAATATTTTATTATGTATGTCTACCAAAGGATTTATAGCTCCTTGTTTGCAATTTTTAATCTAAAGTATGCCATTTAAAAATTGGTTTTATGAAGGGCATATTATTTCACAACTCAGGTGGAGCACAGATACTCATGAGGATTGAACATGGAAGCTTTTGTCAAGATATAAAAGAATGCATTTTCTTAACTTTACTATTCATCCCTGCAGTAAATATGGAAGGAGACACTTTAATTCACAACCCTGTTCATTTGCTACCACACAGCATCTTAAATAAAGCCCTATGAAAGTTTTTCTAGGCAGATGCTTGCCTTCATTTTAAACTATTATTAGACTCGCAGAATACATCAAAGGCCAACTACAAGCAATCTGCTTCAGCACTAGGTTTGGGATGATGTAGCACCACTCAGGTCCTCAAAGTTACCTTTATAGAACAGATCCGTTTAAAAGTTCTGTATAGTCAGTTCCGCTGAGATGGAGTGTCAAGAGGATCCAATGGACAGCAAAGGACATGTGTAGTCTGTACAGAAAGTCTGTATGGAAGAATGCTAGCTTTATGCATATTAACTAACCAGGCAACAATACTAATTGCTGGATGAAGGCATTAAGTTTAGACAGGAGTTAATGATATTTTACAACCTTCTCTTTGAGCAAAAGGCAAGAGAACAGGGCAGTATGAAATGGAGGATTCTATAATTTGACTGATATGATCCAAAGGATAAATGTTCCCCCAAATCTGCTGCAGCCATCCTGACTTCTTCAGTGAGATATGTGTGCTGGTGTTGTGGAATTGTAGTGAATTGTTTTTCTATCTGCAAAAGGAGTCTTCCTCTAATTTATTCTGGTTCTGACTCAAATATCCCTTAATTAAGGAAATCCAGTTTCAAGGTTAATTCAAATACTCCTCTTTTCTTCTACAGTCTGTCCTTAAATACTAAGGTGAGTATTTGATATATTCTCATGTCATTCAGTCAAATGCATGTTTTCATGAGCAGATCTTCAATCTCCACAGTCTTTGTTGTGGTTTGGCTATGAGATGTTCCTTCCAAAACTTCATATTTTAATGCTTGATTCTGAACTGTTGGGAACATTATCCCACAATTTTCAGTACTTCACACCAGCCTGGTTTACAGCTTGAGTTCCAGGTGATAGTTCCAATGGTATTCATCTCTTAATTTTTAATCTGTGTAAAGGAAATGTTGAAAATCGTGTGAGATCATTTAAATGCTCCCAACTTGAAGCTAGTGACCAAGAACTGTAATGTTTTAAGCCATGGACCAGATTAAATCTTTTCTGCCTTGCATTTGGTCACCCAGGTATTTTTCAAAGCAATGAAAAAATAACTGAATGGTTTACCACTAATGGCTGCATGGAACAGATGCTTAATAAACACTTACTGAATTCTTTAAAATGTATATGTTCTAGTATCATTAAAATAACTGGGAAATTATATGCATTAAATGCTTACACTGACCTTTTTTTAAAGATTTATTTTTTATTATACATAAGTACACTGTATCTGTTTTCAGACACACCAGAAGAGGGCATCAGATCTCATTATGGGTGGTTGTGAGCCACCATGTAGTTGCTGGGATTTGAACTCAGGACCTTTGGAAGAGCAGTCAGTGCTCTTATCTGCTGAGCCATCTTGCCAGTCCCTTACACTGACTTTTATAATCTAAGAATGCTATGTGTTTAAGTTGCCTCTTAGAACTATAGAGAGTTTTGAAGATGGCACTAAATGGCATAAAATGAATATATTTTACTATAAAATTTGACTTTAATAATTATATAAAATATCTTCCTTCATTTTTGATAGATAAATAAGGGTAAAATCAATTTAAGCAATGATATTTTATCTTTTTATTATAAAAGTCAATTGTTTAGCTATTACTAATAATGTATAATAAGTAAAATTCCTTTTATTATCTTAAAAGAACCACACCAAATATATATAGGTAATTAATATTGTCTAGATTTGTAAGAAGACTAAGGAAAAAATAAGTAAATATTGTAAATGCTTTAATTTTGCCTAATAGCTCAGCAAAGTTCCAGTATACTGAATTTTGCTAGTGGTTTAAGTAGTATAATTACTGTTTTGTCCTTTTGGGGTATATTTAAGTCTGCTTATGTGTAATTGTGTGGTATGTGTGAGCTTGTGTATATACTCTCATGTATGAGGAAACCAGAGGAGAAAAATGGATATCCTGCTGTATCACTCTCTGCTATGTTGGTTGCCCTAACATAAAATCTCTCATTGAACCTGCAGCAAGGTTGGCCACCAGCAAGCCTCAGTTCAGTAGCTAAGGGTACTTCTTGCCAAATCAGATGGCCTAGATTTGATTCCAAGGACTCATTTGGTTGGAGGATAGCAACCGCTCCTATAAGTAATTCTCTCACCTCCACATATGTGCCTTAGCATGCATATGTATGTATAGCCACACACAAGCAAACACACACTTACACACAAATGTTCACACACTTGTACATACACACTGATTAAATTATTAATTAATGTAAATTATATTAAGAATAATCTACTTAATGAGTATGATATATTCCCTGTACAATCCTGATAGAAAATTACTCTTAAAATGTTATCCCACCTTGAGAAATGTTATATACTTTGGCTACCAACTTATCTCTGTCCCCTTGTAACCACGCTATTACTTTCAATGTTTCATGAATTCATTCTCAAAGACTCAAGCAACATGAATAGCAATGCCTTTTAGTTTGCTTTATATATAAATTGCCTATATGGCTTTCTATATAAATGCCCGACTCCAATATGTTTCCATGGTTTTCTTTTTAATCCCGAGTGTTCTTTCAATTCTTATCTTTCAACTAAATGCTATATATTCATTACAAAAGCAGTGTGACTTAAAATGAATTTGTCCTTGATAATCCAGTATTTGTTGTGGTGAGCGCCTTCCAAATTATTTCCAAGTGACTAGTGAATTTAAGTGCCTTCCATAATCTAATAAAAAAAGACATAACTGTCCTTTCCATAATATTTTTGTTTCTCACATTTCAAAGGGCACATGGCCCTAATAAAACACAGATATATTTCCATACATCAAAGCATCTAGGTTATAATAAGAGAAAAATGTATGGTCTCAATCAGATTTTAGGTGTAGAAATTTGCATAAATTCATACCTAGCTAATCTCATGAGTTTGAAAGAATTCTCTAAGGATTGAAACTTGAAATGCATGTGTGCTTGTTTCTGGGCCAGTTGAGAAATGAAAACATTCTTAATTATTTCAAGCCCATATAGTGGTGTAGAGGGTAATTAACTGTGATATGCATTTTACACCCAATTAGAGGGTATCTTAGCACCAAGATAATTGGAGCCAGCAGCACCTAGGAAGTGCAATCAAACAAGTTTATCATCACATCTTATTGTCCTATTATCCCATGAACTTTTACAATCCCCAAGGGATGGCTGAATGGCAAAATGTTGCTCATTATTGAAACTTTATTAAGGCCTAAAGCCAGATCAAGGATTTCCTGTTTGTTGAAAATTCCCTAACCTTCACTATGGCTTCATGGACTTTTGCTATTTTTTTAACTAATGATTTCTTCACAATTTTGCTAATGATTTCTTCACTAATTTTCAGGACTATAGCAATACATCTGCTTTGGTAGACAGTATGCTGTGAAATTTTCTTGGCAATTGAGGTAGTCTGTTATCTTTGTTTTTGTTTTTTGTTTTTTTTTTTCTTGTTACCTGAGAATACAGTGTATAACATGGATGTATAACATGTATAACTAAACTGTGGTGTTGAGATTTTTCAGATACTATCATGTAGGGGTTCTAAGAACTCCGCTAGAGATGTGAGCCTATGAGTGTGTTCCATAGTCCTATACCCAGTAGAAACCTTGATGCTCAGATGGCTGTCCAGGCAGTAGAAACCTTGACTGTCCAGGACCTGTTGACTCTACATTTCAAGACTTAAAATGCACACCCATGAGCATTAACAATTGAAAAATGTTTGCATAGAATAAGAAATCCACTAGGATAACTTTATGGATTATTTATTTAAGTGGTCTTGATAGTATCAGAACTATGGTGATATGTATAAACATATATGTATGTGTATACATATATATGATATGTATAAAAGCAAAGAATGGGACAAAGGGGGAAGAAGGAAGCAAGAAAGAAACGAAGAATGTGATAGATAGAGGGATGGAATGGAGATATGAAAGAAAGGGATGAATGGAGGAAAGGCATAGAGGAATTTTAATTCAGCAATATGGCTGTTCTGGCGAAGTATCACATCCGAAGACCTTTTAGCTCTATGTGGTCTGGCTGGAGTACAGACACACTCTTAGTATACACACCTTTAATCCCAAACAATGTACATAAGATTCTTTTGTAGAAGGAAGCAGCAATGCTTGAAAGTGACACTGAGTATAGTGGCAGTTTGAACAGGACAGTTTTAAAGAGAGCAGCACTTGGGTAGGGGAGAGGAAGGCAGTTCTGGTAATGCAGTTCAGGTGAGTTCAGGCAATGCAGTGGAGTTCAGTTCAGTTTACTTTGTGAAGTTCATGCAGCACAAGTCAGCAAAGTTGTAGTTGAAGCCAGAGAATACGAAGGAGCCAAATGATTTAAATAGAATGCCAGAGTTAATTTAAGGCCATGCAGAGTATCTCAATGAGAAGCCAAAAGAAGCCAGATTGAATCAGTCATCTTGGATAGGAATTTGAAGGCAGAATAGGTGAGTTGAACCATCCATCTATACTTTAAAAAGAAGTAGAAAGGGTGAGCTTATTAAGCAGTAAGCTTCAGAGACAATTTCATCTGTTGAATAAAAACATTTACAGGAGGGAGGAGAAGTGAGGGATGGAATGAAGAGAAAGAAGGCAGAAAACTCAGGAAGGTAAGGAAGTAAACAGATTAGGGATGGAAGGCTACAATAACTAGACATCCTGAGAGCAGTGCTTCCATATAAATGGAAGAAGCAGATCCCCTGACTACATTAGTAGAGCTAATGTTAATTGTTCTTACCTTGATACCTTTATATTTTAGTCAGGGAGTTTGAGCTTGCTGATAAGTAAAAAATCTTAACATTTCCAACTTGTAACTAGTATCTTTCTCTTCCATTACTAACATTTTAGTGAACTAAACTTTCTGAACTTGCAAAGTTGTAAACAAAGATAAGACAGGAATCTCTATTTCCCCTGCCAAATGCTCCCCAGAATCAGCAGCAGCGAGCTGCGCTGTTTGCTTAATTGCTGGGTTATTCTTCCATCGCCTTTGTTCTTTTCTGTTCTTCATTTGTGTAGCATGTCAAGAGAAAGTCCAGATTCTCACTTTATGTAAAAATTATGGTGCACTTTGCTCCCACACATGGAAAACCAGAGCTCCTCATAGCCATGAGTTTTACATAAGACAGATACATCAGAGTCTGACAAATCCTACACTCCTATTCACAAGTAAGAACCTTCTAACCTTTCCATATTATTGTTTGGGGCTGTAGAATCACTTACAATTACACTAGATTGTTTCCTACCTCTGTGACTTTGAAATGCCCACTTTTGAAGCATGTACTGAAGCAGTTGATAAAATAGCCTGACTGGGATATTGGTTCTGTGTGCATGGAGGCTGGATACCCAGGGAGGCCTCACCTTCTCAGAGGAGATGGGGATCAGAAATGGGAGGAGGGACTCTGTGAAAGGGGTACCGGGAGAGGATGTAAATAAATAAATTATTAATTTAAAAAAACTCATCATTCTGCTTCATTTTACCAAGTGTTGGGATTACAGCAATTGCATCATATATGACAATTGAGAGGTTTTTGAACATCAAAAGGACCAGCTCTACCAGCTCAATTGTTCTCAATTATTCAGTCAGAGGAGACAAAAAATGTCCAAATTTCACAGTGAACCATATCACTACTTGACTAGAATTTAGATGAAGAATACGCTGTGTATTTTTTTCTTTGTTTGAATTCTTTTTCACTGAAAAGTTATTGAGTAAAACATGGGAACAGAGAAATTTCTGAGGCACTACCAGATGAAGCTACTGCTCTATCTATGTTCATTCTTGAACCATGGTGATGCCCTCAATGCTGAGAAATGCAGTATACAACACAAAATGAAATCTCCAAGTTGCTTTCATATGTTCATTTAGCATTGGAATTGAGCTGGATCTAGGAAAAGGAGAAAAACTATATTTCAAACTGTGTTCACCTCAACAGAGTTACAATTCTACTTAAATAAAAAGGTTTTATTTTCTCCTATATGTCAACCAGGCACTGTGTGCATACCTTGTGGGTCCATATTTATAGACATTCCAAAAAAAAAGGTTTAAACTGTTTCAGTCATTCTGTCTTTGGTAAACACATGATTAGTACTTGGTAAAAGCCTACAGAAGACATAAATAAATGGAGATTTTCATACTCATTCAGCAGCAATTGCTTCGCATCACTAATGTTCCTAGAAGACCATAAGCTGGGTTAAAGCATTAATATTTTGTTTTCAGTAGCAACGTCTATTTCTCTAGCAGATGAAATAAGAATAGGAGAAGAAATAAAACACAAACATGAAAAGATACCTAATAGTTTGGACTTTGGCCCTCACATATTTCTATATGAAGCAATCAAATTGTTAAAATCTGCCTGTCAAGTCCAAAACTTATTACACTCGAAGTCAGTTTCTCCAGCAGAAGCTTGCAATCATGCTGTCCTATGTAGATTTTTCTATTTGTATGATTTTTAATAAGAAAGGATAAAAACAACAGTCTACAAACATGTCTTTTTACTTCTTTCTTTTTAAATTATCTTTAACTTTTTCTATAGTCCAGTTGTTACCCCCCTCATAGTCCATCCTCCAATTGTTCCTTAACCTATTTCTCCTCCCCTGCCTCCAAGAGGATGTCTTCACTCCTTTACCCCACCAGAACTCTCAACTCCCTGGGGCTTCAAGTCTCTCGAGGGTTAGGTGCTTCTTCTCTCACTGAGGCCAGACCAGGCAGTCCTCTGCTGTATATGTATGGGGCCTTATATCAGCTAGTGTATGCTACCTGGTTTGTGGCTCAGTATTTGAGAGATCTCGGGGGTCCATGTTAGTTGAGACTGCTGGTCTTCCTATGGTGTTGCCCTCCTCCTCAGCTTCTTCCAGCCTTCCCCCAGTTCAACCACAGGAGTCCCCTGCTTCTGTTCATTCTGATTTTTTTTTCAAAGTGTTTCATGTTTAGGCTTCTCTTTTAGTGTAGAAACAGTTAAGAGCTTATGTATACCTCTGCTTCCCCTACCATTTGGGCTGCTTAACTAATGAGATGTTTGCAGATGGATTTACAACACCTCAGGAAGGTGTTCCTCTGACTGTTTTCCCACCAGTTCTCTAGTTTCCAACTCTTTACTTCCCACAAGTGGAAATAGCCTAAGTAGGTTTGCAAACCTCCCACAATATTTGGCCAATATAAACTCATTTTCATCCCATATCAACAAACTTGCAACAATTTAAAATTCTTCCATCTCTGACATCTCCACACCCCTCTTGTGAATGACTCAAGGCATAGATTTAATAGTTTGAGGCTCCTGGGATGGAAGCAGATGGGCTAATAAATGTGCATAATATCTCAGGATCCAAATAGAGAGGCAGGCTTAATTTTAGAACTCATTCTGTGATCCAAGAAAATACAAGATTTTAAGCGTGACTCTGTGAAAAGCATTTAGACTTTAATCCTTTCACTGTCCACACCCCCCCAGTCCTGTCCTTCCCTCTCTTCTGTGTGCATTAATGTATGCACTCACTTGTGAGCATATGATAAATGCGGCAGCATCAATAATAGGATATTAGAAACTAAAGTGCTGGAAAGTGCTAGAATCTCAAGTGCTTATCTGAGTGATTTCAGTTGTTAAACATAAATTGGAAAACATTTGGAAACACTGTTTGATAGGTAACGACCCAGGGTTTTAATTTTTGATGATGTACAGATTAAATATGAAATGTTATGACATTTGCAGATGTGTTAGTCAGAAGGCTTATGATCACAAGGCAATAGTCTCACTGCTGCCCTGGTTTGATATACAGCTGTTTAAACACAGGAGGCTCAGACAAGTGACCCGAAGGAACATTTGCACTTGAGCTCGATTCTCAAAGGTTAAAAGTTTCATTTTTAAAAATAGTGGCAAATGGCAGCAGGAATATTTCCTCAACAAAGGGAGTTCAGAAAAATAATTATGCTGAGCAGACTGAGCATAGGCTCCAGAAAGCATGAGTGCATCTCTTCTCTGCAGAGAGGTCCTCTAAAACACCGAGTGAACTCCGGCAGGTGCTCAGTTTGAAGAGGAGAAAAATCTTTTACCAAATCACGATGAAAATAACCCCTCCTCTCACAAACAACTGATTCGCTGAGATGTTTACCATCAAGAAAAACATCCACACTATATTTTGGGTCCATAGAGTTCAAGCTATCCCTTTATACAGATAATTTGCCTAGGCTTTGGGACTCTAGATGCAGTTCCTTCAGAATGATACTAGCATCACTACAAAATAATGGAAAAATCATGTATTCTTAGGTGTATGGTTTATGTCTTTTGTGTTTTTTTTTCTTTTTTTGGTTGGTTGGTTGGTTAGTTTGTTATTGCCTAAAGATTAACAGTGAGCAAACCAGTACCTTCACATCTCTCTCAGTCTTCCCTATATCCACACATGGGTTACCATTTTTTCTTTGCTAACATTAGAATTTTAAGCCAACCCTAAGAAAACATACAGGGGTACTCACTATTGTTCCATAGCTGCAAACACCTGCAACTCTGGATCTTGCACAGAGTCTTAACCAGTGCTCAGCATTACTCCATCCTCTACCTAAACCGTTCCACAGCCCGTTCTGCCCCTGTCAATAGTATGTACATACTGTATTCACAAGCCTTAGCTGTATATTCTCTGACTACATATCCTCCTTCTTTATTAAAATATGATGGAGGTACACAGTGCCATCCTGCCCCTTGAAAGGAAATATTTCCCTTCAAGAGGCAGAAACAGTAATGTCTCCAGTGGTGCAATCTGGAGCAACACAGCCCAAGCAGAGCCTGAGACTGTTGGGGTAGGGCACTCACTATTGACAGCATATACTGGTGTGGTTATTTCCACATGCAAATGGAAACCAAACCGGCAAATAGCCGTATAGCCTTTAACTATCATACAGCTATTCTACCTATATAGAAATCCACCTAGGAAATTATGAAAATTATAGAGACTTATTGCTTTAGAGTGAGGAGTGAACTAATAGTAAAGGACTTGATAAAGCTAGGGACTGATTTTACTAAGAGGTTGCTATTAACTGTGAAAAGTGCCCCTCTAGTCATATCTTACCATGGCTTTCGCAGCAAACCTCTGAAATGAGTATCCTTTGTATACCAACTTTAACAATAGAGATAAAGAGAAATGAGGGGGGTAAAATATCAAGTTTAAATGAATGCAGCAGGGCAATTAAGCAGTTAGAAAGTCTCCTTAGGCAAGTCTGGCACTCTTGTGCAAGGCACAGGCTGCACAGGGGGTGTATTAGTCTGCCTTTATAGATCATTCATTTAACTTCCTTAAAACTGCCTCATCAAGCATGCTTGCTCACTGCCATATTTATCCAAGGGACTCTCTGCACTGCTGTTTTTAAATACTACCCTAGAGAAATAGAAATAATAGACTTCTATATGATAGGAGGATCTTCAAGAATAGTAGAGGGTGGGAAAATGTAATATCACTGTGCTATTTCCTGGCATACGACAGGGTACCTTTTGCCCCCATCGAATTTGTAGAGGACTCTGATATATATATCTCCCCCACCCTCTGAGATGGAACATCTATTTGTCATTGGAGATCCTTCAAAGCATTCGTACTGGCAACAGCCAACTTCACTTTTACAGATTATAGCTGCTCTTTCTGTCTTGCTCCCATTGTTAAGACAACAGCGACATTGGATAGAGCCCAGGTCGATCTATGTACATCATCTACATGATGAGGCTGTTAATCTCTTCCTATAGGATGGTTGTTTAGATAAAATGAGATAATTTGCTGTGCAAATGCAAAGTATTGCTGTAGAGCATGTATCATTTCTTTGTAAAGTGTATTTCTGTACTAATCAAACTTAGAGATGAGATAATTACAGATACTTTTGCAGCTCGTGAGCTTTTTACCGTACCATTTGGCATGCCTATTGTTGTCCTTGCTCAGGTCATGCTTAGGCCGAGTACTTTTCTTTTGTAAATAAGTAACTTTGTGGTAGCTAGAAAGACAGAATCTGGTATATGAATAAAAAGCTCAGAACGTACAGAGTTACTGTGAATCACGGATAGCTTCATGAACATTAGATAACTCTCTGCAATGATAATGTATTATCAATAAAATTATAGCTAACTTTCTATACTATAGAGATAACACATACTAAAAGCAAGTAAAGGTCCTCTGCACAATAGTGAGCTATGAAAGTGTGTCGCATCTCATCTGTGTTGGTAAGCACATGAAGGCCATATCACAGTTACTTGCTATTGATCAGGAATAATTAAACCTGTAAAATGAAGTAATTGAGTGTTTTAAAAAGTATATTCCCTCACCACTTCGTTTGGGCCCCAGCCCAGATTCTGTGGTGGATGTGACAGTTTGAGATGTATAAAATGTATAAAAATTGTGGTTATTTGATATATTTTATTTAATATGTCATTAAAATATCTGAGAGCACACCACTCACAAAGGCCTTTGTGTTCTGTGATGCCAGAGGTTATTAAGGAATTAAAGCTTACCTTAAGGAGAAAATATAATAAAACTCAACTCAACAAAGGTATTGTGACTACTAGTGCGGGCTACTTCCTTTTACCCAACACCAGAAACTGTGTGGTAGAAAAGTAGACAATATCTCTACCAGATCTTTCCTGTATCCCTATCATCTCTTCTGTTTAAAAGACTCAGTTATGATCCCATATGAAAATGGATGCTTCTTGTGTCCAATTTTCAAACCAGGTACCCACATATATGAAAATTTAAGATGAAAATATTGATAGTCAAAGTCAGTGGGCTTTTTAAATGCATTTTTCAAACATGTCTATTTGTATGTATGTTGGGAGTATGAAATGTATGAAAAGCATCTCTTTTTAGAATATGTATAATATCTCCTAAATAAATGCTGTATTAATATCTGAATAATAAAATTAGATGATTCATTTTTCCCCTGAGCTGCTAGGAAGCTCAAATTCTGTTATCAAGTGGATGAGAGAATGTTAATTCTATATTCTGACAGAAGCTATGTGTTCACACTTTTCTTGAATTTATGTCTTTAATTTCCTGCTTGAATTCTGGTGAGAATTGTCTTGCTGAATATGCCTTTCACTGTTTACCACTTGTGAAATATGATTTAATGAGAGGAATTATAAAGAAATAAATAAAGATACAGCAATCCACTCTATTTGGCCAGTCAGTTTCTTTATGATGGTCTTTAACATCTGTATGAGCGTTTGAAACTCTTTGTGTCATCAGGCAGTTTAATATCTCTGTACCTCACTGCATCTTAGTGTCCTGTAAACTTCTAAAACATAGTCACTGTGTGGAATAAATATAGGTTCAGACAAGAGTAAGCCAGAGACAAAAAAAAAAATTAATTCCTATAATACCACCATCTCTTTTGGTGAGACAGAGAAAAGTCACCATAGATTTATTAGTAATTGATTTAAAATAACCCTGGGTCAGCTCTGTAGAAGAGATATAGTTCACAAGTAGAAAATAAATGGAAGGAAGACTTTTTGGTTAGGATTTATAGCTGGGCTCTTTGTAACTGGGAAAAGGGGTATCACAAATGGAATCACCAGCTGTTTCATGTCTCAGGTGGCAATCAATAATTCAGGTAAACGTTAACTCAGAGAAAATCCCAGTTTCTTGCCACCTTGGCTTCTGTATGTCTGGAAAGACTGATCTTCCTCTAGGGGAGAGAAAGACCTGTTTTATAGGTGCTTTTAACAGAGCCGAAGCAACGATTGTGCAGCCTCGTGAGTCTTCATCAGGCAGCCTCTATATCCCTGCCTTCCTGTCCTGCCCTCTGAGAAGAGTCACAGTGAACCCAGGCCACCTTTCAACTCCTTAAAAACACGATGCCTAGGCAATATAGAACACCATATGTCTTAAGTAGATGAAAGTTTTGAAGAAGCCACTTATAGTAACTTACATAGATTAGCATTTTATTTTAAAATAAAACAAAGTCTTAAAGATGACTGAATTCACTCATTCATTAAAACAAAACTTACCTCCTATCTGTTGCTATTTCCCAAGCAGGGATAGAGTTTTTGTATAAGTAACATCAAATACACCGTGGTCCTATCTAGAGTGTCCTGGTTTCCATCTGAGTTACCGTGATTTCTAACAAATGGCTACTCACCATGTTAGCACACATTGAAGTGTGATTGGCTGTCTTTCGAACATATTACAATTTGCCTAAATTCAAATTGTGATGCTGGGTGCAGTACAGATTTGCAGAAACAGTACCTTAAAACTGGCCTTTGAAGTATTACTCTTCATTTAATAGAAATAAAAACCTTCTGATCACATTTGTTAAAAGACATGGTTTATTTTTTTTCTTCCCTTCATCCTCTCTTGTTTCCCCAACCTCCACCAAAGCTAGTGAACCATGTCCATTTATAATCTTGTAAATTCTGCTCTTTAAAAAGTAATGATTCTGCTCAAGCTGCCTTTGCTCCTGATAATAGTGGCTTCCTTTACAAAGACATTCTCATTGAATGATTGGCATTGGCAAGACCTTGCTTTGTCTTGTCATTAAAAAACAAAAGGATGCTACTTCTTTTGATCAATCTATAATTTCTATTGTTTCTCTTGACACTGGTGTTTAACTACTGTTGATGAATTTTATATTTCATAAATCTTCTTCCAATATTTTTCCTTATTCTCAGTGTCCTTTAGTCCAGAATCTATCTGAGTATGGCTATCACATGTATCAGCTGATGTCCTAAGCCTGAGTTTTAGATAGGGAATGGTGATACTATTTCTAATATAAATAAACGAGTCATAAAGGAAGGGAGGGAGAGAGAGATGGAGAGGGTGAGGAAGAAGGAGGAAGAAAAGTGGAGAGGGAAAGGGAGAGGACAGAATTTGAGAACAAATTCAGAAAGCAAGAGCAAATTATAATACTTACTTCTAGCCTTTTTCCATGGAGGCTCATTATACCTCCATACCTCCTAAAGGATGTATTGAGAACTTTTAAAAACAACCATCGTCACGTTTATATATTGACATTGAGGTATAATTTAACTTCCATAAAATTCACACATTGTAAGTGTACAAATTCAACAATTCCAGTGAGTTTATTGAGTGTGCTACCATATCACAGGCCATCTATAATGCATTTTGTTAAGCTCCCACAACCCTTCAAGTCAGTTTATAGACAACCTCCTAAGCAGCATAAGACTGAGATGGAAAGGTATTACTTACTACTTCTGGTTAGTTTGAGAACAGTTCTGAAGGGTCCCCAGTGATGAGGCCAGTAGAACTTACACTGAACTTACAGTTCATAGTAAACAAGAGGAAAGATTACAAAAATCTTAGTTTTAGGTCAGAAGTCACTTCTAGAGGGGCTAGGAGAGGGATAGAGACTTGATGGAGATAAAAAGGAGCTTCTGTCCTTTATAGAAGGGAAACAAAATACTCACAGGAGCAAATATGAGGATAAAGTGTAGAGTAGATACTGAAGGAAAGGCCATCCAAAGACTGTGCCACCTGGGGATTCATCCCATATACAGTTACCAAAGTCAGGCACTATTGTGGATGCCAAAAGGTGAATGCTGAAAGGAGCTATGGATGTCTCCTGAGAGGCCCTGCCAGAGCCTTGCAAACACAGAGGCAATGCTCACAGCCAGCCATTGGTCTGAGCACAGGATCCCCAATAGAGGAGTTAGAGAAAGGACTGAAGGAGTTCAATGGGTTTGCAACCCCATAGAAAGAACAACATTTATCAACCAACCAGACTCTCCAAAGCTCCCAAAGAGTCATAACCATAAACACAGCCGTAAAACAAGGAGTACACATTGCTCCAGCTGCATATGTAGCAGAGGACAGCCTTGTCAGGCATCAGTAGGAGGAGAGGTTCTTGGTTCTATGAAGGCTCAATAGATGCCCCAGGGTAGGGGCATTGGGGGCAGGGAGGTGGGAGTGGGTGGGTGGGTAGTGGAACACCCACATAGAAGCAGGGAGAGGGAAGATGGGATAGGGGTTTTCCAGAAGAGGGGAAACCGGAAAAGGGGATAATGCTTGGAATGTAAATAAAGTAAATATTCTTTTTTTTAAAGGAGATGATAAAAAGGAGAGCAATACTAGGCACATTAATAAACATTCACTTGTACCCTTATGACACTACACCACTGTCATCCTCATTTTACAGAAGAGGAAGCTGTGGTTCAGACAGGTAAAGGAAATGAACAAATACAATTTGATACTTGGCTCCCTTCTTTTATTATTAATTATTTATTTACATCTTATGTGTTGCCCCTACCAATCTCCCATGCAGTGGTCCTCCCCACATACCTTTTCCCCTTAACTTCTGAGAGGGTGATCCCCTCAAGTATCCCCTACCCTGGGACATCAAGGTTCTACAGTAGTAGGTGTATCCTCTACCACTGAAACCAGACAAGGCCGCCCTCTGCTACTTATGTGGCAGGAGCCTACGACTCTTTGGTTGGTGTTAGTTGAGTTTCTTCAATTCTTCCCCTAACATTTCTTATAGGGATCCCCGACCTAAGTCCAATGCTTGGCTGTGCGTATTGGCAATTGTCACAGTCAGCTGCTGGTAGAACCTCTGATAGGACAGCCACGTTAGATCCTGTTTGCAAGCACAACGTAGCATCAATTATAGTGTCAGTGATTGGATTCGTGCCCATCCATGAGATGGATCCCAAGTTAGGCCTGCCAATGGATGGCCTTTCTTTCAGTCTCTGCTCTATTTTTGTCTCTGCATTTCTTTTAGACAGGAGCAATTTTAGATGAGAAGTTTTATAGGTGGGTTGGTTTCCCTTATACTCCACTGGGGTCCTGGTCTGACTAAAGGAGGTAATCGCTCAAGATTTCTATATCTCCACTGTTGGGCATTTTGGATAAGGTAACCCTTGTGTCCTGAGATCTTCCCCTATCCCAGATTTCGAGGACTTTTTAGAGGTCCCCTACCCCTGCTGCTGCATATTTTCATTTATTCTTCTTGCCCTCCAGGCCTTTCTCCTGTCTCCCCCAATACATGATCCTGCCCCTCATTTTCTCCTCCCCATCACCTCTCCCACCCAGTCCCTCACTCCCTCTACCTCTCTTGATTATTTTATTCCCTTTTCTAAGTGGAATCCTCTCTTGGACCTTCCTTTTTGTTTAACTTCTTAGGGTCTTTAGAGTCTATCATGGGTATCCTGTACCTTTTCATAATATCCACTTATGAACATATGCCATACATGTCCTTTGGGGTCTGGGCTACCTCACTCAGGATGATATTTTCTGGTTCCATCTATTTGCCTTTGAGATTCATAATGTCCTTATTTTTAATAGCTGAATCATATGTCATAATATAAATAACCATATTTTCTCTATCTATATAATATTAATCTATTCAGTTAAGGGACATCTATCTGGATTGTTTCTAGTTTCTGGCTATTACAAGTAAGGCTGCTATGAACATAGAAGAGTACATCTCCTTGTGGTATAGAGGAGCATCTTTTGGGTATATGCCCACGAGTAGCATAGCTGGTTCTTCAGTTAGAACTACTTCCAATTTTCTGAGGAACTAGCAGATTGATTTCCAGAGTGGTTGTGCAAGTTTTCAATCCCATCAGCAATGGATGAGTATTCTGCTTTCCCTACATCCTGATCAGCATCTACTGTCACTTGAGTTTTATGTCTTAGACATTCTGATTGGTGTAAGGTGGAATCTCAGGGTCATTTTGTTTTGTAATATCTTGATGACTAAGGATGTTGAACATTTCTTTAAGTGCTTTTAGGCCATTTGAGATTCCTCTGTTGAGAATTCTCTGTTTATCTCTGTACCCATTTTTTAATTGGGTTTTGGGGTGTCTTCTTTTGGAGTCTTACTTGTGTTTTTTTATATATATTTTAGATATTAGCCCTTGATGCTAGATTTTAAATATAGACTTTTTTTGTCTCAAACCCACAGTTCTACTGAATCCCACACACCTTCCATCAGCAACCTTTTAGTTGTGGAATTTCATTAAAGGAACAGCTGACACTCAGGAAATTAAAGCCAACTGGCTAACAGCATTCAAAGATTTGGTAATACAACATGCTGCCCAAAGGAAGAAGCTATCTTACCACATTCAGTGGCTATTCAAGCTTGGCTGTACCATTGTCTGTAGTGGAGATATTTTGTGATGTGAATATGTTGCTGAGAGTAGGAGAGAACTGGACACTGGGCTGAAACTAGGAAGACAAGAGTGCAAGTCTTGGCTAGAGTCCTTCTATGGTAAAAGTCTGTACTCTCCACTTCTACAAAATGAAAATTAAATTAAATTAAAATATCAGTTATCTGCTAATGACATATTGTGTCCACGTAGTGTGATATTTTCTTATTCCCCTTTCTTGAATTACTCTATTACTATTTTCCTTTCCCAGCACACTCCATCCTTCACTCTTTTCCAGATGTGTGACGACTTCATAGCCTTTAAACATATTTCAGGCTAATTTGTTTAATGGTTGTAGGTTTTCCTTCTTTTTTTCCCTCGATACTGGAAGATGTCAAAAATACAAAGGGATTTTTCTAGACACTGTTCCATGGTAACTCAAATCCCAAGTTTGCGGATATGTATCTTGGAAGCTTTGTGAGTTCACATGCTTCCTGGAGTTCAGGGCTCAAATGAGAAACACAGCTGGGGCACACTTAAGAGTTGCCTTCTTGGTTTTTAAAGGCTGAGTGAGCCAAATGTTTTGAAGAGACTCTGTGAAGCCAAGCCTTCTGAAGCAATGGGAAGACACCAATGCATGTGCTTTAAAATACACACTTCTAGGCAGTTAGGATGGCTTCAGTCAGAATTTGTATACTAGCCACCAGACTTGATGCCCAGGAAAGAAAAAGGAGCAATGAAAGAAAGATAAAATATTCCAAACAATCACAGATGAAATATTATAGCTATTCCTCTGGAATATGTGAAGTCCTGGAAGACATAGTTATAGGAAATGGATTCACCCATCATAAACTGTTCTAGGACATCTTAACAAAGGTGTGTTTTCCAAGAACAAATGGAAAAGAACATTGATCTTGGTGGTGTTTCCTTTCCATGATGTAAATCCCAAGCTTATGTGCTTTTAGCAATCAAACCACATCCTTATAAAATGTGTTTCTGAGACCAGTAAATTCCTTGACCAATAGAGATTAGACAGTTACCCATCTAAAGGCAAGAAAAAGGTCTCCTTTCATCACGTAGCTTAATTTCAGTGCTTATTTTCTAATATGAAGTACTTTTCTCATGAAATGCAAGGAGTAAGGAAATGGTTTTTCCATGTTTCTTTCTTAATATTTAAATCAGTTAAAAATTCCCTAATTGTTAACTTGATTGCTTGAGTTATATTGTGTGAGAACATCTTCATGAATCACTAGTTTCAAATTGCAGTCCTATAGGAAGGATGTTTCATAAAAATAATGACACACAAATAGTATATTACACTGTTTATTGTTATCTCCAATGTGTTTATCATTGTGCTAAGTCAGATACTTCACAGATTGGAGTGCTAGGTCTGGCTTTGAGTCCCAACTTTTTCTCAAACTGTAAGCTAGTTAGAAAAAGTTCATTCTTTATTACTTTATTGGTTAAATTAATTTTTCTTTTTAGCCTGTTTTTAGATCTCAGTTGTGTGTAGAAGAATACAACTTTTAATTGAAGCTGAGACAAAATATGCTTGGAATAGTATAGGATGGTTCATGATCTTTAGCATAGTTGCATGTGTGGTTGTAGAAGTACAGGAAAGAAAGATTTTCTTTTTAGCCAAGCTAGGGAGCTATTTCTATGTGGGAAGTATCCTACTCTTTTAAAAACTGGATTCTGTCACTGTACACCTGAGCCAGTCAGAGGTCACTCCTAATCCTGCCTTTATTTCTGCCTCTGGGAAAATGAGATTTAGCTATCAACAGTGGTCACTATGTCACTTCATAGTCTGTATGAGTCTTGAAGCAACCACTGCACCCACACAAGCTGGGCTACCTCACAAAGCATGTGGGTCAGAAGGCCAATGGATTTCCTGTTTTACCTCTCTCTCTCTCTCTCTCTCTCTCTCTCTCTCTCTCTCTGTTTCTGTCCCTGTCTCCCTATCTGTCTCTCTGTTTCTCTGTCTCTCTGTCTCTGTCTCTCTCTGTCTCCGTCTTCCTCTATCTCTTTGTCTCTGTCTGTCTGTCTGTCTGTCTGTCTGTCTGTCTGTCTGTCTCTCTCTCTCTCTCTCTCTCTCTCTCTCTCTCTCTCTCTGTGTGTGTGTGTGTGTCCCTGTCTCTGTCTCTGTCTCTCTCTCTCTGATACAGGGCCTCATTATCTGGTCCTGATTGTCTTGGATCTCCCTATATAGAGAAGGACAACCTTGAACTCACAGATCTGCCTGCCTCCTCTAGACTACTGAGATTAAAAGCATGTGCCACCACCCTTGCCCAATCTTCTTCCTTATTATCTATGTTTATCTATGTGTATGTGCTCATATGTGCCAGAGGTTATTGTTACTGTCCATCTTCTTTATTGAGAAAGGATTTCCCACTGAGTCAGGACAACATTGATTTGCCTGTGCTGATTGGCTAAAGAGCTCCCACTTACTTGAGGCTACAGGCCACATGCCTGACTTTTTATTTGGGTTTTCGGAGTCTGAATTCAGGCCAGAATGCTTCTGTAATGGACATTTTTACTGACTGAACCGTTGCCCCAGCTCTTCTATTTCTTAAAAGCATGGGATAGTCAAGGTGAACATTATCACTCTCTATGGTAAGGAGCAAGATTATTTGTCAAGTGGCAAGGTTTTGCTGGTATGATCCTTTGAGTCCAGAAAGCATACTAGACACTACATCTTCAGGTGCTCAGGCAGTAACCCATCTTCATGCTTGCTCGGGAATGATTTTACCTTTGTAAAAAATTTTCTGAAGAAGACAGTGTGATTAGCTAAAGGATGGAAAGATTAAAATTTGAGTATCAATTTCTATGGTCTAAGCAGATTCTCCACTTAGGATATAGGATTTATCCATCCTTGTCAAGGTATCATGATGAGTACACCGTAAGTTCTCCAGGCTATTGCAGACCTTGAGCTTTGAACCTTGTCTCTCTTGATTCTGTGCTTACATATTCTGACATGAAAACACCTGTAAAGTGCTATGCATTCAATGTAATGAGTGCTTTACACTACGGAAAATGTTCTAGAGACTGAAGAGATAGTAGTGTGGGTTTCTGCTCCAAGTATGAGGACTGAATTTAAATCCATAGAGTCCACATAAAAATACAACCTCTATCACACATATACCTCATACTCTGTTGTGGGAGGCAGAGATAGCTTGGCTTGGACCTGCTGACTATGAGCATACTCCCAGGTTTAGTAAGGGAATCATCTGCACTGTACTCAGAGAGTAATTACAATGGGAAACAGCTCCCACATGTGCATACACAATATATTTACACTACATATCCACACAAACATTGATATCCTGACTCTATTTACTAACTGCATTTCCTAGTTCCATTTCCTGTTACTCTGATAAAACATCCTGATAGTTACTTAGGGGAGAATGGGTTCATACTGATTCACATTTCAAGAGTGCAGTCTGGCATAATAGAGAATTTATGGCAGGAGAATTTAAACAGAGCCAGTCATATTACATCTGCAGTCGGGAGACAGATAATGATTGTTAGTGCTCAACTTGATTTCTCCTTATTCAGTCCAGGACACAGCCCTTGGAGTGATGCTGTCTATAGTTAATGTTGCCCTTTTCACCCAATTCACCAACTATAGAGCATCTCTTAATAGCATGTCCAGAGTCCTGCTTCCTAGGTAACTGTAGATGGTGAATTGTTCACAATATGAACTATGATGCCTAGAGTCTGGTATTCCAACTATCCAGATTCAGCCCCAGCCAATGGCTACTTTTAGTCTCAGGGAAGATCAGAGAAGATAGGCATGCAACTAAGATGAAATTATACAAGTGATCAGGGAATGGGTACTTGGGGTTATAAGGAAATGTAAGCTGTTTGTTTTCCAGAGATGCAATTCTACAATGTAGCTAATTCCATTAGATATTAAAATAAAGGTATCTGACTCTATCAAATGTCACCCCTTGTGAAGCCAAGGGATGATAAGTGAAGAAGAGCCTATACATAGTGAAAAGCGAATATCTATATGAAGGATAGAAACCCTTTTGAGGCATTTTGGCATCTCCATATATTTGAACAGCAGATGCAAGAGACAAAAGGCTATTATCTAGAAAGCTCATGAATTGTCTTCCATATTGAGGTCACAATCTTGGATTCTGGTATAACTTATGGAAATATACATTCTTTTCTATTCTCTTTTAAATCTAAGACAATATTTTAAACTTGGATATAAGTACTTTGAGTGAGTTATTAATGGTATTTTTAATAACCATCAAACATTATCTATGTCATTGTTTTTCCAAGTAATTTATAATTATCTATTAATTGTCTTTTTTTCCCAATCACATGGGTAGGAATTGCTTTCTGCATATGATGAGAGATACAATTGGGGCATAAAAATCCTGCTATAATGTTGCTATCTGATGAGGGAAGGAGAGTAGTTATTCCTTGGGGATATGGCCACTGGTACACTAGCCATGTTCCCCTAGAGGGTACCTAAAATACTATAAACTATATATATATGTATATATATACATATATATA
>NW_022196912.1:109697651-109747246 GCF_008632895.1 Mastomys coucha | reverse complement strand
ATATATATATATATATATATATATGGAGAGAGTGAGATCATGAAGCTAGGAGTTAGAGGGATGGCAGGTTGATAATATGAAAATACATTGTATATACACATGGAATTCTCAAAAAATAAAACAAAATATATTGTTATTATAAAAAAGATAGTGTACCATAAGGCACATGGAACTGGACTTCTAGCCCAGATAATTTTTTCTGATGTGTTATCTCATAAACATTATAGAATATACTATGTTATCAAGCTCTCAATATATAAAGTTTCACATAAGGTATCACAATCACAAAAATATGTCCATATGAACTTCAAAACATGGAGACTTACCATCTATGGTTAAGAATAATCGTGCTTACTAACATTGTAATAAATTCACCCCACAAGGGAACATTTTAGACTCACAAGATCATTTCACCTAAATTCTAAGCAAATTCATTCTGAAATTTTGTGTTTCATCTGTTTGAAATAAAGGTTGATAATTCCTAGTTATCAAGGAAGACGATTTGAGGCCAAATGCCAGGTGCATAGTCTCAACGTGATATGTGAAAGAGAACCTGGCACTGAAAAGTAAGTTGTCCGTGATACTCATGAGGAAAGATGATGGGATTTGCACTGGTCTTATTTGTGATGAGGTGGAAGACAGAAGACATTGTACCTCCTTGCACCTATTATTGAACTTCAAGAATGTTATGTACTTATTCAATACATACTTGTTCATTTGGAAAACTTGCTTTAAAATAATATATTCTGAGTGTCACTAGGGGACAGTGGTGAACATTAGATGTCCCTTAGAACAGTTTCAATTTCCCAGAAGAGTTAGCCACTGGTATAAACACAGATTACAGCAATATATTAAAACACATTAACTGAAATGTATAAAACTTAATATTAGCCCCAATTAAGGAAACTACATTAGTATAGAGATTTATGGGAAAATTCACAGTAAAGGGAGTACCTATAGATACGTTCAGAGTAATAATCAGTATGACTTTAGTAATCAAAAGCATAAAACTCTAATCTTTCCCTCTGCCAGTATACTTCATTAACCATACAAATTACAAAACTATCTTAATTTCTTTGTAATTTCCTCCCTTTGGTCACTATATTAGCATGAGTTCTCAAGAGGAGCAGAAAAATAGAATGACTACATATTAAAAAGGTGATTCATTATAGTGGCTTACATAATAAGGTCTGATGAGTCCAACAATGGCTGAAGAGGCTGAGAATTCAGTAGCTGCTCAGTCTATAAGGTTGAATGTCTCAATATATCTAACGCAGTACTGAAGGTCTGGAGGATTCTGGCAGAGCTTCTGCTTTTCAGTCCTCTCTGACTCCCTGAAGAGGCTGAATCTAATATCTTGGTAAAAATGGCACAGTGAGAAAGAGTATGGCTGAACTTATTTCCCAAAGACAAGGCACGGAGACAACTTTCCCATCATTTAGCTTTCTTTTTCCTGAGTTTTCACTAGAAATTCTTGTTCATATGTAGCATGCATTTACCAAAGTCAAATAACTGGATCAAGAATATCTGTTTCAGGAATTCAGAGTGGTTTGTTCTTACTTGATTCTAGATCCAGTCAAGTTAATAGTCAAAATTCACCATGTCAGACAACATTCTCCACTTCCATGACTTTGACCTTAGTAAAAGTGATCAGTTAAAATAGGTAGCTGCATAAGTCTATGTGTCCCTTCAAGAAAGCTGCCAGACCATTGGGGTATGGCTCTTTTATAAGTAGGCATTACAAAGTAATTTTGACTGCTGAACAGGTATGGAAAATACAATACAAATCTGGTAAAAGTTTCCCCAAATTCTCCTTTAAAAGACCATTGCTGGAAACATGCTGGGATGATATTTCTATGTAAAGACATCATTATTTGCCCTCAAATGTTTCTTCAGAGAGTTTATATAGCCCAATGAAGGCTTCTAAGATATCACATGTATTTAGTTTATTATAAGAAATTCTGTTCAGCAGCACATACAAGGAATTAGAACTCTATTATCTAATTTTTAAGAATTATGGGGGGGGAGCATATAGCGTTTGGTAGCATACTGCAAGATGATGTTATGATCGTAAAAATGCACACCTATCTATAAGTAACTCCTTATTTGTTTACACAAAGTAGCTTGACTAAGTTTCCATTTCTCCATTTCTTCCCTATAGGTCATTATTTTAAGGTCAAATAAAAATTTTCAGACATTTCCTGAAATCTTACACCAGTATATTCACATTTATCCAAAAATATCAAGTATATTTAATGGAAATATACCTGGAAATTCAAATAGTCCTTGTCTAACCCAAGTCTTAGTTTTCCTTGAAACTGAATTTTTATCTCAGCTCTCTGATAAGAATTTATCTGTGCCCATTGCCGCAAAGCTTCACAATGGTTTCTATGTTTTGTATGTTCCTCTGTAGGAGCAAGATTAGGTCTTTCCTATCCATTCTTCAGGGTAGATGTGATCATGATGTTAAGAGTATTCTTGAAATCCTGGATACTGAGCAATAACGAATTTGTATTGCAATAATAGTTCTTGAGCTAGCTGGATCCTATTCTGATTGTTTTCAATGTGTCACTGTCTGGAGGCAAAGCCCCTAGTGAGACCCTGGATAATGCTGCAGATAGGAAAGTGATGATGAAGATAGAGCTTTGCTCTCATTAAAACGGTTTATCCTGAAAGGTGCAAATGGCATTGTCATTACAGCTGATTGGTTGATAGATTCAAGGCATCTCCTGACCACAAGGATGATAAGAAGTATACATATTACCATGTATCCAGGAAGCACTTCTATACTGGAGTTTTACTGGTATCTTTGACAATGATTGGTGATATATCTGACTCTGGTCAAGTGGCCTAACTGGTAAACTACTTTCTGTCTTAGTTTCCTCTTTTGCAGAGGGGAAAATCTTTTGTTCTTCATCATCTTCTGGCAAACAACAATTGACTATATAACTCATCTAATAGATCTAATTTGCTGACACAGTTTCTGCTCAATTGTGTGATGAGTGTCTTTGATTTCCCCCTAAGAATGGAAACTGGTTTTGTTGAATTGCACTCCTGTAACATTAAAGACAGTGGTTTATGGTACAAGCTGTCAACAGTGCTGGCAAACGCAATTTTGCTCTATGAACTTTTTGATTAAAGGAAGAAAGAGAAATTTGAAGGAGTCTGTGGTGAACCTTCACAGCTGCCAGTTACAAACACATTGTTTTGTCTTAGGAAAAAAACTGTCTCACAAATATCTCATAAAATGTCCCTTACAATTCAATATTTTGAAAGAACATTTTATTCAGTCCATTCTTCTCAATGGACTAACTCTGTGTGAATCAATGAATGGTGCTGAGTTCTATGGATTTGGTAATCATGTTCCAATTTCTTCTCCGTCATTTTTAATCGACACTTTACTTGCCTCTGTTGCTAAAGAACAGATTTATGCACAGTTTGTTGTTCGATCAATGAGCATTGCAAGCAATAGAGGTAGAGCATTACAAAGCTCCCTGTTATTTTTCCTAAGGTATAAAAGTCAGGCAGCTTCAAGTGAGACCTGGGTAAATGATTTATTCTGATATTGTTAATTTAAACTCATGTAAAGAGATGGCCTTTCCGACCTATGGTAAAACTGACATCATTAACTATTCCCTTCTTCTCAAAGATTCCTGCAGTTATTTAGGCTTTTTAAATAGTATCTGTTTAATAATTCTATATGTACAAGAAATAGACCACCTTATAGATAATAGTGGTGAAATTAAGATGTTTTAAAATGTATCTCATTACTTCTTACCTCCATAGAATAAAAAATGTCAATATTTTAAGCCAGAATTGAAATTGAATTATATTTTACGGAGACCATTTAACATTGATCTTTAAGTCAAAATGTAAGAGACAGAGAGACAGAAACAGAGAAAGAGACAGAGACACACAGAGAGAGACAGAGAGAGATAGAGATAGATTGTATGTCTGTGTGTGTGTGTGTGTGTCTGTGTGTGTGTATGTGTGTGTGCGTCTGTGTGTGTCTGTGTGTGTCTGTGTGTGTGTATGTGTGTGTGTGTGTTTGTGTGTGTGTATGTGTGTGTTTGTGTTTGTGTGTGTGTGTGTGTGTATGTGTGTGTGTGTTTGTGTGTGTGTGTGTGTGTGTGATTAGGCTTTCTTCTTTAGCCAGAACATATGGATTACTCCCAGAAGAAAGGAACAATCAGAGTACTGAAGCCAGTTGACAATCACAGAGCATTATTATACAAAGCTTGTCATGGTACCTGCTGTAAACCACTCACTGACAAATTTATTTCACAAACCCAGCCATGACTTATCTGCCACACTTTTTCTCCTGAGATCAGCTTCTATTGTTCTCTATTCATATTAGAGTTATCATAGATGCAAAACTCAAATCTGCAGAAACAACTTTCAGAATGCCTTCTTTGAATTTATTTAGACTTCCCAGTGCTATGTTCTAATAAAAAGCCTAGAAGAAGATCTCATCTCATCATTGAGGCACAGATTTACTCATGAGAATCCAAGCTTGTGAAGCATGAGTTCTGAATATTGTATCACTGCGAATGTCTCCTTGCTATAGACAATAAATTGAGTGTTGAGTGGTTGAATATTATAAACCATGATTTTATTTGAACTGTTGTGCTCATAGAAAGCAGTGATAGCTATCACACATGAACCACTTGTATGTCAGTCATGGTTTCATGCATCTTTCCCCTTATCATTGGAGTCCTTCAGAAAACTGGTCTTACAATTTTATAGACAAACTGAGCCATGAAACTAAGTTGTTCATTGTTGTAAAACTGGTAAGGGACTAACAGTCATTTATTTCTAAGCAGCTTACCTCCATGAGCAGTGAACAGGGTTGCCAAGCCATCCCTTCTGTGAATTGCTAATGGGCAATGGGGAGACCACAGTGCAAACAAATTCATCTCTCCTCACTTCTTTATCCCCAATGGCCATGCTTTTCAGCACATACTGAAAATAAAGTAGTAACATGTTTCTATATTTATTGTAGCTTTAATAATTTCAGCTTGGAAATTTGCTTTGAAAGCCCTAGTGTTTAAATATTAATCAAGGCCATGGAACCTCCTAAGCAAGTGCTGTCAGAGAACAATCAACATGAGTTAGATTTTTACTGGCTGACACATTAAAAATGAGATTCTAGTAGCTTTCCTTCTGCCTGGAGATACAGTAGTCTCTAAGATGACTATTAAACTCAAAGGAAAATGTTGCCACTAAATTTTGAGGGTAGCTATTTGACAATCATCAAGTACATGTAAGAGCAACTGTCTTCTTTATTAAAAATTTGCTTAAATATAGTCTTTAACTGTATATGTCTATAGTTACTTAATATAACATTCCCCTTTGTCTAAGTAAATATAGCTTGTACATAGGATTAAGTATGCCGATCTTCTGAGAAATAGGGATTCTTCAGACTGTGATGAGATCACAGTGTATTAATACATAAATCATTGCACCAAAGAATATATGTTTTATAATTTGTAAAGAAAGTTTTCAAACATATAATAATATAGTAATTAATTTTACTTTCTCTACAAAAAGTAAGGGTTATAAACACATAAATTTTTTGTCCAACTTAATATAGTCAGAGTATTTTACATAAATTTTTATAAAGTTTTTGGCTTCTTTTCTTCTTTGTAAACTAGAGATAATGACTCACTATTTTGAAAATGAAATTAGGATACTTATTTAATAACTTGTTTAATAACTGTTGGTACAGTAATTATGACCATGAGGCAAGATGGTTTTTAAAAATGTAGAACTTAAAAAATGAATCTCTATTAATATTCAGATTTTGTGTTGTGACTATATGTATGTATTCATCAGTATGGCCCACCATAACATAAACACAAAGCTCATGGCTTCGGTAAAAACTGATGCATAGAACCCAAGAATGAGAGTCCAAGATCAAGAAGCCAGTGAGATTGGGTCTAATGAATGCTCTCTTCTTGTCTTATGTGAGGCTGTCTTCTTGTGGCACTGTCTCATGACCTTTCTTCTAAGCATGCATACTATGGATATTCCTTTCTCCTATAGATCATATATTTATGACTTCATTCTACTTCATCATCTTTAATGTTTTATTTTCAAACACAGTTACACTGAGGGTGTGAGTTTCAACATATAAATGTTAAGATACAGTCCACTGAAAGGTAGAAAACCACTTATAATGGTTCTGAAAAAAGCAATCTATATTTGAGTCATTTGGCCAAGTGCCTGTATATCTGCTAATTCTCATTTTAAAGCCAACTTGAGCTGCTGCCTAGAATGCCATTTACTACATGCCTTGCCTCTATCTTCCCCAATTTTACAGACTCTTCCATGGTGTTTTCCAAGGATTTTATTTTTTCTCTAAGAGTTATGGGGAACTTAAAGAAGACTCAACACCAGAGACTAAGGAATTTAGAATTCAAATCAAGGGAGAGTAGCTAGAAACTCGCCTGGGCATGCAGTCAGCTTCAAGCATGTAGAGTATGCCCCTGGAATGGTATGACCCACACTGGAAAAGTTCTAGTAATATGCATCCGTCCTCATTTAGGTAAGTGTGAAATTCCTAAGGTCTTAAAAATAACAGAACAATGTCTCATTCTAACTAATTGAAACTCATAATTATAAAAATAAGAAATGATGACATTTTAAATTATGAGTGAAGTGTCTGCAACCAGAAAGTAGTAATGACTAACTCTACATCATGTGGAATAGAGCATTTGTTCTTGTCTGTAGAGACATAACTTCCGACTTTAGATTCCCATCTCTCTCTTTTTCTTTTTTTGAACAGACTGTCTGGCTAGTAATGACTGCTGTTTGTTATTTCATGTAATGTTAACAGTTTATCACATGCACTCAACAGTGAGCTAATTTTCTGAATGTCTGCAAAGAAGTACCAAATTATAACTCATGTGCAGGGTAACATTCGCTAGAAAGTCTTTACTTCTCTAGTCTGCCAGTATTCTGAACAACTCCACAAATCCCTATGCATTTGAATAAAACCTTATTAAACTATCATTTTATTTTATGTGGATAAAGATACCACTTTTTTATTTTAAGTATTCTTATGTTCTTAAGGTGAGTTGAATAAAACATTAATTATATGTTCTCCCTGGCCAACTATATTTTTGTAAATGTGAAAGAAAAGCTATATTAAAAACAATGCCTGTGATAAACATTATGAAGGTAAATTTAAACATTAGCATATATTAGTAACAGACAAATATTACTGCATAGAAATGCTATTAATGTCAAAATTATGGTGGAATTTTCTTATTATCTTTTTACTTTTAGCAGATATTAACAACCTGTAGCTTAATTCTACAAAATATGGGTCCTTTATCCTTTCTTCCTTTTTGACTTCAAGGAGACTAAGAATAGCAGAGAGCCACACGAGACCTATCAGAACCTGGCACATTTCTGGCAGTAGAGATTTGTGTCTCTCTGCCCCAGAAGAAAAAGCATTTAAAGAAAGATTGAGCATAGAGGAAGAACCATGCATGGGAAAAGGCAAGCAAATGCTTGTGTGATTCTGGCCATGGGTGGTTTGGTCTCTCAATGTGGAGCCCGAGATGTCTGTTCTCTTGGCTCACATTTAAATGAGAAGCCCAGCATTAACTGGGAGCTTCTGTTGTTGGTGGCAAATTCTATGGTATCTTATGCCACTGAGTAGACTAAATAATTTGGGCTTTTTCCAACCTCCACATTTAAAGAAAAAAACACACATTCATCTTTCTAATATTTGGAGTCAACACTTATGACACACAACAGATAGAAATCCCATACATATTTTATGGGAAGGGAGGGATGACCAAGTAATAAGACTGTCTGGCTTTACAATGCTGTCACCCCTTTACTCCTTGGCAGTAGTTAGATAGTGACTCAGTTGTCTGAGTCTACCTTTCAGACAGATGTAAAGGAGCTGGAGACAGACTCAGGATTAAGGATTTCTCACACATAGGCTTGTCTGAATTAGTTTGGTCCCATTAGGAGTCCACAGGAAACATAAACACCAATGACTGAGTCAGGCAAGTCCTACCTTCTCTCCTTTGAAACTTAATCATTTGATTCTTCCACCCGGTACATCCACACATACATTTTTAAGTATTTATCATGCATTTCTTATGTCCTTATTCTAATTATTTACTAAATTACTAAATTGTGGCAAGTGTCAAATTATGCACTTTTTGATGATTTCTGATTATTTACATTGAAGAGCAAATAGAAGTCTAGGTAGGATAAATGTTTTCTTCCAGTCAGCTAATTTTCTTAGAGATTAAGCACCTTTGGGCTCATTCCCTGTGAAATTCTTGCCTAACTTTAATTTATCATTTTATCATTGGGAAATATTCAGGAATATTGATGCACCACAATGACAATCAATCTTTATTGCCAACTGGACTGAATTCAAATAAACTAAGACACATACCTCTGGGTGTATCTATGATGATGTTTCTGTCAAGGTTGAACTGAGGATGGAATACTTGCTGTAAATGTGGCACCATTCCACAGACTTACATCTCAAAGTAAGTGGAAGGGAAAAAGCAGTCAGCATTCATCTCTCTGTCTGTGGATACACTCATGACTAGTAATATAGAAGCTCTGCTTCTATGATTTCATTGCTATGGTAGAATGCATTCTCAAATTATGAGCCACAGTTTACTTGTTTCATTTGGTGAAGCAATGAGCAAAGTAACTATCATGGCCACCAAGTAGTAGGTACAGTGAATGCAGATCCAAGGTTGAAGGTGAGACAGACATATGCTGAGAGCAGGAAAAAGGACTGAAAACTGACCTGGTCTTTGCTGACATCTGTAGTCTTTGCTCCAATCCTGAGAACACGAAGCAAGGCATTTCCATAGCATTACTTTTTCCTTAACACAATATTTTAATATCTCTTTGCTTACAATAAAGGATTCCTTATAGAATTGAGTAATAAATATGGCAATAGGGATTGAAACTAAAACACACAGTTCCTGAAGTAAATCCTTTTAATTTATGAAGAGTAATGAGTCTGTGTTTCAGATTTGTATAATGTAGTGTTTGTGGCAAGAAATACTAAGATATTCATCCCAATTTGCTTATTGTAGTATCTTTCCAAGTTAAAACTTTTAAAAAGGTGTTATAGAAAGACACTGGTGATGGTAAAAGCATTTGTAGTCTCTTTCAGTAAGAACTGAGAAGAGGGGACCTACCCAGGGCCTAGGAGAGCAATATGACTAGCTTAGGTTGATGACTTGCCATATGAAATAAGTAATTCACAATGTCACTCTATTGCATTTGCTATATTAAAAACACCCTGCTGGCCTCTGTTGCCTGGGATACCAATATTAACACACCAATAATTAGATTTGTCTAATGAACAGTTGTCATAGAATAGAAAATAAGATGTGACACTGTATGAAAATATATTCATTGACATTAATGAGATAAGATATTGGTTGGCACTTATTTTCCAAGTAACTACCATAAATGCTGTTCATATCTTACCCTACTACAGTTTTGCATCCTGTCCTTGAAAGATGGGAAACATAATATCCCTTCTACTTATGTAAACATGTCACCTCTTACCCTAATCAAAATCACCAAATCATCCATTGGTGAGAGGTAAAGTGTATTTCATCCTGAAGTAAATTCCTTTCTAGGTTACAGAAGTGAAGCAAAACAAAGCAAAACAAATCAACCAACCAAACAAGCAAAACTTGATTGAATATCTAGGACTGGGCTCTGGGAAGCATGGTGACTTAATTTTCTTTTCTGTTTTGCCAGCTACAATGCATAAGCATGTCCACATTATAAATAATTTATATCATCTCTACCATATTCATAATTATATAGAGAGTGAAGGGAAAGGGAGAGAAGGAAGATAGATAGAGTTCTCTAAAGGAACAAACTAGTCAAAAGAGTACATATGCATGCATATTCATGTAACGAACTTTTGTCTTTTCTGCTCTATGCTCCTGGTAGGCCACGCTTCCAGCCACCCACCCAGCAGCTCTTTGGATCCATGAATGAAAGACACATACACACACACACATTTAATTTTAAATGCTTTGGCCATTCAAAGGCTGGGCAATTCTCAGCCTGCTGTGGCTAAGATGCTTTTCACTTTGGCACTCCTGGCTCAGCACCATCTAAATCTACTTCTAACTTTGCTGCCCTTTTAATTTTTGTGAGGCCCAGTGGTCTTTGCTGCCCAAGACACTTGTGGTCAGCCCTTCTGGGGGCCAACTTTCTTTTTACATTTCCATTTCAGATAATCTTCTCTCTGAAGCTCTAAATCTGATCTGTCTTTCTACCCTGAGTCATGGTGATTCTGCTTTTTTTTTTTTTGCACTTATTTGCCAGTGCAAATCTCAAGGTCACATCCTATTTCTCTTTGCCTAACCATTAGCTGCTGGCATCTTTATTGATGGATCAAAAATCAATTGGAAACAAGGACCTTCAGTCTTTGGAAATTTTACATATATGTATAAATATACACATATATATACACTATATATATATATATATATATATATAGAGAGAGAGAGAGAGAGAGAAGGGGAGAAGGGAGAGGGAGAGAGGAAAAATAGATAGATAGATAAATAGATAGATAGGAAAGAAGAAAGGAAGGAAGGAAGGAAGAAAGAAAGAAAGAAAGAACGAAAGAAAGAAACCGGATTTATTAAAGTAGTTTGTAGGCTGTGGTCTTCTTAGGTCAACAATATCTGTCTCTTGAGAAGAATCTGGTAGTTGTAGTTGTTCAGTTTCCAAGACTGGATGTCTCTGCAGTCCCAATTTGGTGTCAGAGTTCTCAGGAACTCCTAGAGAGCACCTGTTCTTTACTCAACCTTGGAATCCCCAAATACAACACTGAGGCAACATGATAGATCCATTTGCTAGCAAAAGGGAGGGAAAGCCTGCAAAAATAACAGCTTCTATGTCCTTTTAAGTGGGCTGCTACGAGAAGATAGTGCTGTGATTTAGAATGAGTCCTCTGACATCATGATATCCAGATATTCAGATGGGTTTCCAACCTCAAATGATCCAATCAAAAATAAATTTCACAGGCAAGAATACCTCTATGCTTGGATTTTAGTTGATTCCAAGTGTTGTCAAGTTGACAACCAAGATTAGAAATTATATCTGTAGAATCACTCTCTGCTGAGGTGTGACACTGTTATGTAATGCTACCACACCTTGGACAGTTGGGGATTCTTATCCTTGATTGAAGATGAAACAAAGTCTCATTTTGTTATAGCTGATAGAACAAACTGCAAACATGCAAATGTGATATGATTTAGAGTTGTGTGAGAAGAAAGCTTGCATCGATATGTAGGCATGTCTATGGAAGAGTGTCTTGATTATTAATTGATTCACAGGACAAAAATGACAGTGGTACTCTATCTAGGCAGGTAGTCTGGGACTATATAGGAGAGACTACTAATGAAATTAGAACAAGAAGGATGGTTTATAAATAATAATTATACTTATTTACAAGTACTTATGAATTTATAAATACATAAATGATATAACCCATTGCTTGATATTCCAGAATCGGGAGGGAGGTGTCCAAGACAAAGGCAGCAGTAGATCCCATATATGATGGGGGCCTTCTGCTGGCTCAATATCTTCCTTCTTTCAGTATCTTTATAGGCTAGAGAGGAAAGCACATTGAGCAGTGTATAGATTATAGAGCATTTAGTATTGCAAAATCAGAGAAAGCAAGGAAAGCAACGACTTCCTTTTTCTAAATCCTTTTATGTGGGCTGCTACCAGAAGATAATGCCTTGATTTAGAGTGAGTCTTATGATAATAAGATGTCCAGATATCCTGTATCTTCCTTGTGTATCACTGTAAATTCGATAATCCCATACGTGAATTCTGTCCTTATAGCTGTCTCAACTGATAAAGTCACCCTTATAAGACTTGCCTTGGTCATGGTGCCTGTTCACAACAGTAAAACCCCAACTAAGACTGAAATTGATACCAAGGACTTCAGTATTTCTGTGATAGGCTTGACCATCCTTTTGTTTGGAATAATGTGGATTTTGGGATTTGGAATGTTTTAAGTGGGGCTTCATGAGCCACTAGGAGGAATATGGAAGATTTTGTTGCTGTGAGTGACTTGAACTCTACATGCCTGCCCCAAGAGGTTTCAGAGGAGAAAAATTTCAGTATGTGGTGTTAGAGATTGTTTCTGTGGTATTTTGTTGAAGAATGTGGCTTCTGCCTGAAAAGTCTACCTGAGGCTAAGTAAAGAGATTTACATTAATTTTATTGACAAAGAAAGTCTCAAAAAAAATCCAGCAGAGACTTTGCTCTCTGGTTAAGTCTCATGAAGAGTATTTCAAACAAATATAGCAAACTTAGAAAGAAAAATATGAAATATATGATTCAAGTATTAAAGGGGCACCAGGAAGTGAAATAGAATTGAATCCTCTGTTCTAGGAGATTAAGGGACTTTGAGGCAAGATTCTACACAGCTCAGTTTAGATCCAGGCATGGTGGTACACACCTTTGATCTCAGGAGATAAAGCCAAGCAGATCTCTGAGCTCAAGGCCAGCCTGGAACAGGGCAAGTTCTAGGTGAAAAAAAGCTGAAGTCCAGGTGTGGAGGTACACACTTTTACTCCCAGGAGGCAGACCTGCAGACCTCTGAATTGAAATCTCAAGACATCAATCCAGGATAGCCAAGCTTAGACTGTAAAGGAGTTGGAAATCAGAAAGCTAGTGATAATGTAATAGAACAAGGGGGCCAGGTTCTAGCTCCTGCAAGCAGCAGAACTTGGCAGGTTTGGCCATGTGGATCTAGTTATAGAGTCAAGAATAGAAGGAACTACTGGAACAATTGATACTGGCTAGCTGGAGCTAAGAAATTAGTGATGATTAAGAAGAGACCAATATCACTGAAGTGTAATCTTCTGAGAAGTGTTTTCTGAGAGCACAGAGAAGCTGTGTTCCAGAGATAGCTAAGGTTGTACCTCATGCTGTAGCTGGACTTTGTAATGTGTAAAGGTCACCCAGGTAGTACTGGTTTTGAAACATGAAGGTGTCATGAAGAGCAGCTGAGACTTGGCACTGTGAGAGGCCATGAAATGCCATTGGTGAAGGTACAACCTCAGTTGCAGTTTATAACCCAGGCCTGAAGGGATCATGCAAAGGATTTGAGGCTTGGCACCATGAAGCGAGTCTATGAGAGGCTATAGGTGAAACCTAGTTGTAGTGGAAGAACACAGTGAATCCAGTGTATCAATGTCAGTACCATGGAATGATCACCAACAGCAGCAGCAGTGGAATGGATCAACCTGAGCTTAGAGTGCTATAGAAGGCAGAGCTGGAGAAGTGACATCAACCCCTAGTGACACTAGCCCTTTCAAGGAGCCCAGAAGATCATGTGTGAATCCCAGACATTGAAACAAGAAGCTGTAGCATTGAAGTTGCCTTGGAGAACCCAAGATGTTCAAGATGCCAGAGCCTTGGGATATCTGCTGAGGAAAGCTTGCTAAGAGGGAATGGAACCAGCCAAAGAAAAAGAAGTAGTCAACAAATATGAAAAGGGAATTGGAAAACTAAAGACCTCTTTGAAATCAGACATGGAGATGAAGAATTTGGAGTTTGCCCAGCTGGTTTTCTGTCTTGCTTTGGGGATTACAATTAAGTGGTTGGATGATTATCTGAAGAGACTTTGAACTTTAGACTTTTAACATTATTGAGACTGCTATAGACTATAGAAACCTTTGAAGTTGGACTAAATGTATTTTGCATTATGCTATGTTTAGGAATGTCCCCCATAAACTCATTTGTTTGAATAAGCCTATGGAGGCCAGGGAGTGGAATGTGATGGTTTGTATATGCTTGGCTCAGGGAGTGGCACTATTAGAGGACATGAACCTGTTAGAGTAGGTGTATCACTGTAAGTGTGGGCTTTAAGACCCTCATCCTAGCTGCCTGGAAGCCAGTATTCTCTTAGCAGCCTTCAGATGAAGATGTAGAATTCTCAGTTCTGCCTGTAGCATGTCTACCTGGATGCTGTCATGTTCCTGACTTGCTGATAATAGACTGAACCTCTGAACCTGTAAGCCAGTCGCAGTTAAATGTTATCCTTATAAGACTTGCCTTGGTCATGGTGCCTGTTCACAGCAATAAAACCCCAACTAAGACAGAAGGCCATGTATAACATTTTGTTTAGTTAATTCTATCAACATATCAGCAAACATCTTATTTCATTTTCTTCTATATTCTCACAGATTTTTTTTCTATCAGTCATTTTGATATGAATCCAAAGCACTCAGATTCTGTCACTTTTTAACAAATGTGATATTTTCTCCTATATGTTGCTTCTTATTTATGGCTAAGACTTGACCAACACCATCTGGACCATTTACATTTCTACCAGTGCATTGATCATGGTATAATTGAAATCTGAGTGATTGAAGGCCTCTTAGAAGCTCTTCTGTTCTTCTGAACTGCAGGTCAAGTCTCTATGCCCAGTGTCAATGACATGTCACTATATTTAAGTATTTTCTACACCAACATCCAACTTCATAGCAACTACTTTGATTTCATATACTCATGTTACTGAAACACAGAACTCAGACTGATTAAATTATAAGTAATATTTACTTTCACATAACTCTGTAGATAGGGACAACAAAAATCAAGTTGCTCACAGATTGTTGAATGAGTGTCTGATCGAACTACATGGAATAATACATAAGTTGGGCTATCCATACATGGCACCTAGGTCTATAAAAGTGGATATTGTCACTGTAGAAGAACAAAAAAGGACAAGTTACTGCTTCTCACTACTTCTATGAATTTCTTAATCTTGTAGAGTCCTAGACATTCAATTACTTTCAAAAGGAATATTCATTTATCAATGGAACAACATTGTAATGTAAGTCTTACTATGATTTTGTGGAAAACAGTTGCAGACACCAAGCCTTCCAGGTTTTTACCCTTAAAAGGAAATGAAGAATTTCTTGCTTATGGTGGAAATGAGAGGCAAGGCAGAACCGGAAATCATGGTATTGTACCCGTTTAGGGTATTTTTGTTTTGTTTTGTTTTGTTTTGTTTTGTTTTAAATCTTTTCCCATTATGCAATGAAGACATGGGCAAACATGTGCTTAAAGAAAAAGGAAGTAAGAAAATATATAACAGAATCCTCCTCCTGCTGTATCAGCCACATATGTTGGGTTATGGGAAAGGTTAGAGTAAACAGAATCTTCAGGATCAGACAAATGCAGGTTTAAATAACATGTAGGCATTTTTGTAGCCAAGTCTTAGTTTCCTCATGTACAGAACTAAGATAAGAATACTTTATAGTGTCTCTGAGTAGGGTTATATGTGTTTGTGGTTGTCTGTGTATACATTTATCAGCAAAATGCTGAACAAAGATATGGAAAAGAAGATAACTGTAAACAAAATTGCTATAATAGCACAATTGCTTTCTTTTATCAGCTGTGGCTAGCATGGGGCTGACCCCATGCCTCATCTAGACTTTCACATCTCACCTGTTTGTTCTGGCCATTGTTCCCCTTCCTTGGGAGTTCAGTGATTTTTCTTTGCTTCATTTTCAACTGTGGGGATTTATTAACATTCTTTTCATGGCTTGAGTAGGGAAAAGAACTGGATCAAAGTATTCTAAAGGTCAACCAATTTAAACATCTAACCTGCCTTTATTTCCTCTTGAATATGGCTATCTTTCACCGTGGCTATGGGAATAGAGTACAATGCTTCTCTGCCTGTAGTCCACAGTCCTAGGAAACAAATGCTCCTGGTCTGGCTCTTCGCTGCACTAGCTGGTAGATAAATATAGCTTTAGGAGGTGTTTCTATAGAGAGGCATAAAACAAATGATAGTACAAAGGAACTACTGCCTGAAAATCCATGAGAATAATCAGTTTGTATAATATCCTTCATGGTTCATAATGACTCCTGTCTCATTAGATATGTCTTAATAATGAAATAGGACAGCAGAGACATAATTCTTAGCATAACACACAGTGTGTATTAAATGCTACCAATTTACCAATTTTAATTTTCTGTTATAGAACCATTAGCTTTGCAAACAATAATGATCTATGACAGACAGATTAATACATTTTTGCATTCTGTGCCTGTGATTTAGCCACTATATCTCTCAGCTTCAAACCCACTCCTTGATTTTTTTTTTGTACCTTGGTTCTATGGTAAACTATACCTCTTCTTGGGTACTTGTCTTCATTTAGGCTCTGAAAATAAGGTTCACTGTTGGGGTAACTGGACAGCAGGAAGAGGAGGAGGAAGGGAAATATTCTACATGATCTATTAGTGGCACCTGGAAATAGTCCTTCAGGGATATCCATCATGGACTCCAAGAACTGAAACTGATAGCAGTTCTTAGTTTTAATGCACCCTATAAAGAGTGTTTAAAATACTCCTTAGTGTTTCTTTATTCCAAACCAGGTAATCCAAACTCAATTAGATAAAGCCCATACTGGAAACCCTTCTGTAACACGTCCTCTAAGTGAGAGCATGCTACAACAAATCTTGAGAACAAATTCTCTAGGAATCTCTCCAAATTGAATAAGGTTGCAATCCTCATATACTTGCTTCCTGAACTCCAAGGATGACAGTGGTTTCCATTAGCAATTGCTTAGAAATGACCCCTGCTAGATTATTCCTTTCATATTTTTTACCCTGAAACACCCAGTTAGTCATTGTTCATTTTCAATTGCTCTGTTAAGTCAGCCAGTAGTATTCAGGCTAATAAATGAGCCCATGTCCTACCTATGATGCAGTGCTATCAAACACCTTGTATGCATGGATGGGTTAATTCTAAATTATTCTCTGTCATATTAAAAGGCCAGGGCACCTAAGACTTAGCTGTCAAATAATGATGAGTACAATCACCATCTTAAAACATGTATTATCATGTATATATATGTATATATTTGTGTGTATATATATATATATATATATATATATATATATATGTGTGTGTGTGTGTGTGTGTGTATGTGTGTGTGTATAACGTGTGTGCATTAACTCTTATTATTAAATATGTCTAACATGTAGAACCTACTATGCAAAGACAATTTCCTTATATTTAAAATGCCTAAGAATGTTCTTGCACTGGTTTTGAATGACACTATGCACTTTAAATTTTGTCTAGCAAACAAGTACAAAAGTATATACATTTTCTTTTTTCTATAAAGGATTTCATTTACAATTTAACATTAAATATTGGATTTTGTGACATACTATTCTTTCCTTTTTAGTTTCCTTCCTTTTTCTCCATTTTTTTTGAAGATTATCTTTCCCCCAATATCACTACCCTATGCTCATTTGAATCTATACTTACAGATTTATTCTTTTGTAAAAATTCATTCCTGTTATGAAATCATTAATTGTTACAGACTAAAGACTTAATTCAGATGTAGCAACTGTAACCAAGGTGATGATTTTAATGTGGCAAATTAAAGCAAACAAGTGCTGTAGATCAGGAAAGGGAGAGAACAATAGTTCCTCCATACTGAAAATGACTAGTCACAAGTTAATCAATCAGAGTTTTCTTTTTACAGAAGTAATAAAGACCTTGCTGTTTTCAATTTTAAGAAGACATCCAGACAAGGCGGCACATGCCTTCAAATCAAGCACTTGGGATACAGGGGCAATTGGACCTCTTTCAGTTAAAGGCCAGCCTAATGAATATAATGAGTATCAGTAACCCAGGGCTACCTATGAGATCTTGTTTTAAAACATAATCAATTTCCTGATTGGACTGGGGAGAGCCAATGGAGGATACTGGATGCCAGGGAAGCAAGAGGCTACCAGGATCCAATGGGGATGACTTTAGAAGAAATATTCAACAAAAGGGAAATAGAACCTGTAGATACCACCTTCAGTAGATAGACATGGCTTCTGGTTGAGGGATATGACCACCCACCTATCTAAAAGATTTTTAACCTAGAAATGTTCCTATCTAAAGGAAAGACAGGGACAAAAATGGAGCAGAGACTGAAGGAAGGGCCATTCTGTCTGCAGAAACTGTTGCAGCTGCCAAGAGACACTTGCTGTCAGCAATCTGGTGTGGCCGTTCCTTGGGAGGTTCTGCCAGCTACTGCCCAATACAGATGTGGGTGCTTGGAGCCAATCATCCACTGAGCTCCAGGATCCCAGTAGGGGAGCTTGTGGAAGAACTGGAGGAGCAGAGGGGAATTACAACCTCATAGAAAGAACAATGTAGGCTGGCCAGACAGCCTAGTACTCCCATGGACTAGACTACCAACCAAGGAGTGTACAGGGAGAGATCCATGGCTCCAGGTACATATGTAGCAGAAGATGGCCTTGTCTGACCTCAATGGGAGGGGAGGCCCTTTGGTCCTGTCTAGGTTTGATGCACCAGCCTAGGAGATGCTGGAGCAGTGGGATGAGAGAGGGTGGGTAGGTGAGCACCCTCATAGAGGCAAAGGGGAAAGGGGAAGGCAGATGTGGGATAGAAGGTTTGTGGAGAGGTAACCGGGAAGTGGAATATCATTTGAAATGTAAATGAATGAAATGATTAATAAGAAAACATAATCAAATACCGACAGAACTTCCATATTTAATGTATTATCTATCTATCTATCTATCTATCTATCTATCTATCTATCTATCTATCTATCGTCTACCTTATCTGCATTTATTTATACATGTTATGAGTTATTATGAATAGATATAATTCTAAATCAGTAAATATATCAACTCTAAGCAGCTGTGGGTTGGAGTAGTAGCTCTGTGATAGCAACTGTAACCAAGGTGATGATGTAAACATAGCAAATAGAAGCTATAAACTGGAAGAAATAAATTTTGTAGATCAAGAAGGGAAGAGAACATGAGTTAAGGACGTTTGTTGCTCTTCCACAGGACCTGATTTTGGCTCTCAGAAGCCATACCAGGCTTCTTATGACAGTCCATAACACCAGCTCCAGGGTGTCTTTGTAGCCTCTTTGGCACCTAATTGCAAATGCACACACATATAGAGATATACACAAACTTAAGTAGTAGATCTTTTTAAAAAGTAGTAAGTTGATGCTTTTAGTTCTATTAAAATAAATTGAGTATAGTCTTCACATCTTCATATAACTTAGTCTGAGATGTGAATCTAATGTGGTAAATATTTGAAAAAAATATTGAAATCTAAATCTAGTTGAAACTATCAACATTAGGCAAGGAAGCCAAAACAGAAATATTAGTTGTTTTGGGTTGCAAAGCACTGTTGAAACATGGTAGAGATTATCCAACACATAGATTAAATAGGAAACAGAAAGTCTTTCTTATATGATATCTTTGTTAAAACATGCAGTAGAATCTAATAAAATTAATTAAGATTACTTGGTAGTTTATACAATGCCACATTGTATACTTTCATTAGAGAGAAAATGGTAGCCCACCACTTCCTGGGTATCTTATTGGGATGTTTGTGTTTACAAACTAAATTAACTTATAACCCCTTAAAACAATCCTTTAAAAAACACATGTGAGTATTTATGTTTGCTAGTACTGATAAGAAATTCATCGAGGTGCAGACAGTTTCCTCCCTCTTTTATTTATGGATTTTTTTTTCTTGAAAGTAATGCTATAGTAAAGCCTGTAAAATATTTGCTTTAAAATATTTGGGTTTGAGTCATGTTTCTTCCAAAAGAAAGTACATAATTGAATTATTATAGGTGTTTAATGACATGATTATTTAGAATACAGTCTTGATGTTTCTGGAGTTTTTGACAGACAGCTTGGTCAGTTTCAAATTCAGTAAGAAAATATGTATCAAAATCAAGGGAGAATTACTGATATTAATCTCTGGCTTCCATATACAAGTATATATGTATATGTGTCAAGGTACACATACGTTTGTACACGTGAACAACCATTCCATATCCTACATCAGTATTCAAGCCTCAGAAGCAGTAGAAGGAGACAGACATAGTTCTAGGAATATGCATCAACAAATTAAGGATGTATACTTTGCAATTTGTCAAAATCTGATGAAGATGTTTTGTTTTGTTTTTTTCATATTTTCCCCTTAGTCTGATGGCTAGTTGTTGATAAGCGTGTCTGTTAATTCATTATTTTTCTTTTCGAGACAGGGTTTCTCTGTGTAGCTCTGGCTGTCCTGGAACTCACTCTGTAGATCAGGCTGGCCTCGAACTCAGAAATCTGCCTGCCTCTGCCTCCCAAGTGCTGGGATTAAAGGCCTGCGCCACCACCGCCCGGCTGTTAATTCATTATTATCTCACTCAGGAAAGAGTGCTGGTTAGTGTCACTGATCCTACTGAATTAATTCTCTTCTAGCTGAAAATGAGGGTTTATAAGATCCACACATCTTAAGAAACATAAAAGGCACATGAAACTTGTCAGAATCATGAGGACAATTCCCACAGCTATGTAAGCAGTGAGGAGCCACTGCTTGGGAGGGAAACTTTCATAGATCCTATGCTTTTGAGATGGACAGGAACATCTAGGAATCAAGCTTCCCTGCTGTCACCCATTCAGGGGTGGTCTTTTTGGTGATTCACCAACCTTGAAGTTATTCATTTTTTTGTCAGTAATCTTTCATTAATAACCCACTAAGAAAACCCAATAGATCAATTGGCTCTCAATACACATTAGGGTGATTATTTTTTTGACCTGATGCTAGTGTTCTATTTGGGATACATATTTTTCATGTCATCCCAGGGAAAGTCACATGAAAATTATGAAAACTCAATGTAAAAATTAACCAAAAATTTATATTTTTCCCCATATTAGTTGTTCTTATTTGTTTCCTACTTTTCTTTCAAATTGAGACAGGGTCATATTGCATTATTCAGGGTAGGCTAGAAACCATCATCGTCCTGACTTAGACTCTGAGTTCTGGGATTTGAGTCATGTGCCAGGATACCTGACTCACCCCTGCTCATTTTGCTTTTAAGTTATGAATTCCTGAGAACATATAACATTCAGAGACAAATAGGAATAAAGAGTGCAGACCATTGCTAAGGACTTGGGGATGTTGTGCTCTAAGAACAGTTCTTTCTTCTCCCTCAAGTATTTGTGTACCTCTCTCTCTCCTCCCTCTCTCTCTCTCTCTCTCTCTCTCTCTCATTCTCTCTTCCTTTCTGTTTCTCTCTCACTTCTTTCCCCTCTCTTTCCTCCTCCTTTTCTCTCTCTTTAGTGTGTGTGTTTGCATGTGTATACATGTGTGAATGTATGTGTGAAGACTACAGAATAACCTCGGGTGTCATATTCAAAAATGCCATCTGACTATTTTTGAGACTAGGTCACTTGTCTGCCTCGATATTACTATTTAGGCTACACAGGGTGGTCAACAAGCTGCAAGGAACCTCCCCTTTTTACCTCACTAGTGTTGGAATTATAAGCACAGGATACCATGTACACCGTTCTTTAAATAAACAGTTTTATAAAGTCGTTGAGAATGCTGTACATACATACAACATTTTTTGTACTTGAGATCGGAGGATTGAACACATGTTCTTACAGTGTGCAGCAAATACTTCAGTGGATGAGCTGTTTCTCCTTCCCCGAGATCATTTAAAATAAAAACATTTGGTATTCCAGTCATCTGAAATAAATAAAAGGTTGTGAAATCCACTAGGGCTACTTATTTTACCTAACATTGTGAAGCCATGGAGAAGAGAAATACGTTGAGCATTCTCTAGTGAAAAAAACAGACCTGTAGAAACAAAATAAGAAATGGTATGTAGAGTAGGAGATAAAAGTGCAGCCAGGCCTCTTGAGTGAACAGAAAATGTGGAAATTTTTCAACATCCTTCTGTAAAATTTTCCTTATTAATTCTTTGTGAATTTTACAGCATGTACCCTGAACCCACTCATCTCCGTACCCCTTCCTATCTACCTTCTGCCCTTGCACCCTCCTCCCACCAAAGAAAACCTAAATCAAAAACATCTCAGCCAAGAGACTGCAGTGTCTCACATAGTATATATCCTCTTGACTAAATAGCATTACTCGCAATTGTTCACTGCAGTGAGTCATTGGTTTGGTTCAAGACTTGTTGCTTTTGATCCACTGTCTGTACTGGTTCTTCACCTGGACTCTTCACCTGATATCTCTTTGTTGCTCTGTGTCATGGAGGTCCTTCAGTTTTGGATCTGCAGGACCTGTTCCTTTTCCTGTTCCAGGAGTTCACAGATGGGGTAGATGTTGCAGGGACCCAACTCAGAGTTCTGGATCAGGGTCTGGGTGGAACCTGAGTTGGGCACCCCACCAGATCTCCAGTAGCCATACCACCAGCACTGTTCTGCTTTGCCCAGGTGAAGGGTAGGGTCACATCTCCCAACTGATAAAGGGTGGGGCCAGCTCTCCTGCATTCATTCCATGGGGGCAGCACTCTAGTACGCACACCACCAGATTCAGCTGTCCCATGCTGCCCAGATGACCCTGGCCTTGGACATCAACACAGATCCTGGCTAAGATCAGACCATGGACTCAGATATGGCCCTAGGTCAGGAACGTGGACTCAGACATCACCATGGCCTCAAGTAGCAGCTCAGGACACCCAGTAGCAACTCAACTCTCAGACATTAACATGGTCTGAGATGGTAGCCCAGACCACTGACATTGGCTGAACTCGGGTTTGGTGGAACTCAGGCCACAGATCCAGACAGGACTTTTAGTTGCATCCCAAGCTAAAATGTCATCATGTCCTCAGGTGACTGAACTGGCAACCCAGATCAGTTTGGGCCCCAACATCAGTAAGACCTTGGGCCATCAACATGGTCTAAGACAGCAGCCTAGACTATTGACATACAGATGCCCCTTAGTGGCAACATGGGCTTCAGACAGTACAGATTCCTGCCATGGTAGGGCCATGGACCCAGACAGGGCCCAAAGCAGCAGCCCAGGGCCAGATGTCACTATGGTTCCTTGTTGTTGGCCAGGCTCCTCATACCTGCCTGTTCCTCACTGCTATAGGGTTTCCAGTTCCACCTCTCTCCACAGTGCATAAACTGCTTGGTGTTGCATTCTTTTCTGTCTGTCTAACGCATACTCTATCATTCCTTTCTCTCCATTATACACAGTGCTGCCCTCCATAGGGCGGGGACTGGCGCTTGGGTGTCTCCCTTGCAGCTGCCTGAGGCTAAGCATTCTTTAGTATCTTTTCTACGTCCTCCTAATACCTCATCCCTTTAATTCTTTCTTTCTTTCCCTGTTGTTTTTCCTCAAATATGTGTTTCTTGGGAATAGTATTATACTTATAGGAGTTGAGAATACATAGAAGCCAAAACACAATTAACAATTACTTCTGGGATGAATTCTATAGTCTAGTATGTGAGTGCACATGGGGTGGGCACTTAGAGATATACCATAAATATAGTTTTATAATATATTCAAGACAATAGCATCTATAGGGGACTGAATGTGACCTGGAAGCCAGGAGATAGATTTCTGAAGACAACTGTCCATGTTCATAATCTCATTACTATTTTTCAGTCATGATTTTTGGGCTTTTTCAAGTTTTTTTTTTTTTTTTTTTTTTGGTTTTTCAAGACAGGGTTTCTCTATGTAGCCCTGGCTGTCCTGGAACTCACTCTGTAGACCAGGCCGGCCTCGAACTCAGAAATCTGCCTGCCTCTGCCTCCCAAGTGCTGGGATTAAAGGCGTGTGCCACCACCGCCCGGCTTTTTCAAGTTTTTTCATGGTCTTTGGACTTAGTTCTCTCTGCTCAGCAACAGCTGTGTGCATAGGCTGTGTGTTCTGGTCATGTGTCTATTTGATCTGAATCTACACAATCTTTTAACTCAAGTGGCTATTCCTAAGTGAAGTTTAACTTTAGCATATCTTAGTGATGATCCCTGAGAGGCTGTGAGTGCTTCCGCCGGACTTTGAAGACAGCCTTTCCTACCCTGCCATTTATCTACATAATGCTATTCAGAGGATAGCTTCTACTGTCATAGCTTTAGACAATCATGTGGCATAGTGTATCCTAGTGTGGACACATCTATAGGGTTCTAGAATAGAGTATCTTATAGTGGACACATATATAGGGGTTGAGATTAGTGCATTCTAGTGTGGACACACCTATAGGGCTCTAGAATAGGGTATTCTAATGTGGACTGAGAGGGGAAAAGAATCTGGAGTGTAAATAAATAAATTAATTAATTAATTAATTAATTAATTAATTAATAGGACTCTAGAATAGTGTATCCTACTGTGGACATGTCTATAGGAGTCTAGAATAGTATGTTCTCCTGTAGATGTGTATTATGTTTTGTTCCATGTAAAATTTACTTGAGAAATTAATTAAAGTAACTGATAGGTATCATTTTTATTCATATAAGAAAGGTTTTGAAATAGTAGCATATAAAATATTCTTGAAAGTTTTGCCCATCCATTACAAATACTAAAAGAAGAAGCTAAAATTTACTTTATTTTAAAATTTTATTTCATTATATCAGTGTCTATTTAGTACTAGAAGGTGTCATATAAGCTTCCAAAAGAAGAATGTGACCAAAAGTTATACCCAGCTATGAACCATAAACTAGGGTTGGTGATGGGGACATACTTGTGGAGACAGGAAGGCAGGGAGATGGTATGGTGTGGAACGGTTGGGGGTGGACTGAGAGGGGAAAAGAATTTGGAGTGTAAATAAATAAATAAATAAATATAAAAAAGTTTAAACACTTGTTCTTAAAGCTTATTGTAGTAACAAGAGCTAAAAGTATAACCTTTTTCTTTAGAGTAAGGAGTTAAAGCTGTGATAATAAAAATCATAGCATGATGAAGCAATATTCACATAATAGACTGGAGGTACATATTCTGTGCTTTTCCAACTACAAAGGAGACTATGGATCTAGATTTGGAAAACAGTCATCAAAGGGACTAGTTATGGGATGCTCACAGGGGTAGTTGAGGGCTGTGAGCTCTGCTACAGGCTTCCTGATGCTGGATGGCTGACTATGAGGTAGCACCATCAGGTGCTCTGTGGACCATTTCAGTCCTCTTCTCTGAATGGAATTAGGAGAAAAACCTCTTAGAGTCTACGTCCTTACCTTCTGCCATGCCAGAGCAGAGCAGCATCAGTTCCTAAGAAACTATGACTCACTCTAAATTAGGGAGATTGGAGAGTCCCATAAGTGTTTCAAGTTTTTTTTTTTTTTTTATCAGAAAGTGAACCAGACAAAGAGACACTAGGATGAATTATTGTCTTGCTGGAGCAGGGAAAGAGGCATCCATATGGGATGATACATTACTGAGTAGATGATGGACTGGGTAGCCATGTGTCACTAAGGTCAGGGCTAGAAAATTATGGAAATCCAAAGAATTTAAATCATCCTATTTTAGTGTTCTCTTCCAAAGCTCATGTGCTAGGAACAATTTCTAAGATCAGAAGTGGGGTTTAAAGGTGATTAGGTTCTCGGTAATGGGTTATTGTCACTATTGGGAGGGTGAGTTTGTTTTTTCTTGTTGTTGTTTTTTGTTTTTTTTTGTGTATTTGTTTGTTTTTTAAAGGCGAGTTTGCTTTTAGGTCTGTGAGGCATTTCCTTTTTTGTATTTTCTTTCTCACTGAGATTAATCTGATCCTCATTTTAAAAATGATGTCACGTTTTTTTCTGTTTGTGATGGCAGAGACCAAGTCCTTTGCACATGTGCTATGGTGCTGAAGAGATGAGACAAAAAGGAAAACACACTTGACAAGGCAGAAAATTCAAGAGCATTGGTTCTCAACCTTCCTAATGCTGTATACGACCACTTAATACAGGTCCTTATGTTGTGATGACCACCAACCATAACATTACTTTTTTGATATTACCTAACAGTCATTTTATTACTTTTATGAATCATAATGTAAATACCTGTGTTTTCTGATGATCTTAGACAACTCCTGTAAAAAGGATGTTTGACACTTCCCAGAAAGGATCATGGTCCATAGGTTAAGAACCACTACTCAAGAGACAGGTTGACAACTGCCAATGAGAGAGATGACTAAGGATAGAGGAAACTAGATACTTTGTGTAAAGATTGCTTCCATATTGTCTTTGACAACCATGAAGAGAAAGACTGTCTCTTTCTTTAGTAAATACTAAATACTAAATATTAATACTTTTTTTTCCATATAAAAACTATTCTGTTTACTGATAGTTTTACTCTAAAGTAAACCAACACACTAAAATTCTCCTTATGTCTGTTTCATAGTAGGAAATATCCATTTTGATGGCATTACTTCAGGGAGATCATCCTGGACCTGTAGTGTATCCAGGGTCATGAAGATATTTCCAATAGCTAGTGTAACTTTCAACCTCTGAAAAATGAGAATAATTTAGTATTGTATCTGATTTGGTCCAAGTTGATCATTCAGCAGTTTGGTGGTCTGTATGAGAGTTATCTCAGCTGCAAAATCAGATTGAAAGCATTATGCATAGTTAACATCATGTATATAACTTATAGTTATTAGTGATAGGTGCTAGATAACATAAAATTTTTAGGATCCATGGAAGGGGTAGTGTTGGGCACACTAGCACTTGTACAGGTTAATTTGATGAGATAAAAGACATCTAGGAATTTGACAGGCACATATGCATGGTGCCTCCTCCCACATACACACATATAAGCTGACAGAGTCTATTGAATATAGCACCAACATGTTTATGTCTTTAATTGCATCTAGACTTTAAAATGTCCTCATCTTTCATACAGGTGAACATTGTTATGTAGATCAAAAGATTATCTAAAATATGTTTCTGGGTGAGAGAGATGTTGAATGGTACTGAGAAATCATTGATGTTTAATGAGACATGTCAGGTACCAGGCAAAGGTTTGCCAGGATAGATTATATATGATAATAATATGGCTCATTCTCTCCTTTTTTATATGGCTCTTCTTCCCCATCACCAGCAGTGACTCCCAGCCTTTTTGGTGAAATAGCCATAGAAATATTTGTGGTTACATCTTGCATGTCTGGGTGTTTTCTACCCTCACCATTCATGCTACATTCACTTTAACATTACGCTCCAGTTTCCCTTAGGTATTTCTAAAATACATTTGCTATCTACTTATTCTCTGTTCATGCTTCCTCTCTATCAATGTTGGATCCTCATATCCTGTGGGATAAAGAAAGCTGTATACTTACCTTGCTTCCAGAGAGTCTCTCTACTCTTACTTCTTGATAAACCCATTTGAGTCCTTAGGATAATACAGATCCTGGATGGACTGGTGAGTGGAATATTTTACTCCTGCTATCCCTTCTTATTCATGTATTCTCTTGGAACTTCTATTTTTTCTTTCTTTTTCTTTTTTTATTAGAAATTTTCTTTATTTACATGTCATATGATATCTCCTTTCCCAATTTCCCCTCTGAAAAAAAAGAGAAAAAAAAAACCCTCTTCCCTCCCCTCTCCCCCTGCTCACCAACTCACCCTCCCCTGCTTCCTGGCCCAGGCATTCCCCTACACTGGGGCATAGAATTAGACATCTCTTCTTTGTTTCAGTTTCAGAACATTGGAATATGTCCTCTATAAAATCTTTTACTCAGGAAGAATTGACCACACTATACTTTTGATCACACTTGATCTTCTGCTAATACATTGTGTTTAGTGTACTCACTATAGTTTAAGATAAACTTTACCCTATAGCAATCAACATGTTTAGTTATACCCTGGTGCTTTAATTTGGTGTGTTCAAGTTCCACAATACTACGTTTTTATGTATAACTGTTGGAATATGTGTGGAGACATTTTATTTATTATACATATATGTGTGTAACAATAATTAGTAAAATAAGATAGTATGAATTTGAAAGAGAATAAGAAGTATACAGAATTGTTTGAAAGGAGGAAAGGAGAAACAAAATATATATTATAATCTCAAAAATAAAAAGAAATAGAAGAAATAGAGGCTAGCCGTAACATCTTTCAATATATTTGGAATCTTCACAAAGTCTTCTTTTATTCATGAATAAGAATTCACTCAGACTTTCTTATTATTGAGTGATTAAGAATTCACTCAAGCTTCCTTATATTCTCATTTATCCCAGATGTGTTCACTTCTGCCAAAAGGTTATATGCTTGGACAAATTTTTCTTTCATTTTTGTAGTAGCAGAAATTGTTTCAACATTGCCACTCCCATTTAAGTAAGCATTGCTTTTAGATAAAAGAAAGGAGAAAGCATAACTAATAGAACTTATCTCCAGAATGCTATAAAATACCTTGTGTTTTGGTTTGTTTTTTTTCCAGGGAGTAAAGCAGAAGTAGAGACAAAGATCGGTCTTTAAGATATTTATTTGGCACATGATCCCTGGAAACAAGCAGGGTAAGTCTAGGGAAAGCCAGGGAAATATGAACAGCAAAGCAAGTTTCCAGGAGAGATTCTCTTTTGGTCCTAATAGGCCCTTGTGAAAACAGTTTTGTGTATGCAAAGTCATCCTCTCTGAGGGCTGAGGGAGCTGGAAAAATTTTACAGCAACTCTAAATCAGTCATTGGTTTAGAGTAACTACAATTTTTTTCAGTATGTCTATGGGATCAATGAATTCTTTTGGGTCAGCCAAGTGACTTAGGCAGAGGCACACAGACAATGCATGCATGGGTATAAGAAAAGTTTTATACTGTGGCCTCCTTTGCTGATATTGCTCATTCAAGCATGCATATTACCTACTAATTTTTACAATTGTAATTGCAAAATATTTTTTTCGTGTGAGACAGTCAGCACAAAACAACATGACCTCCAGCAAAGGCAACAGCAATGTCTTCATTTATAATTACTGTATGGATACCTGTAGAGTACTTGCTACAACCTATGCTCAACTGTTCTGAAAAGCACATTCATATAGCCGATACGCAACAACAAAAGCAACCTTCTTATAACACTCAGAGTTCTGGTTAAATCATGAGAGTCTTGTAATTGATGGTGCTGAATACATAATAGGTACTTAGTGCATATTTTTTAGAATGAATTACTATTTTAAAGTAGATTTATATAGATTACTAGAAAATTAACATATATTAATTCTAGAAATTAATGGCTACAGATAAATTGGAAGCAACAATTTCATCTTAACTTAGGGATTATATTCATGCTTTCTGGAAAAGAAGTGCAATTATGGCCCTTATTATAGAATTATCTCATGCCATTGAACTTTTGAGAGCATGAAATTTTAGAATGGGATTGCTTCTGGGTTTACATGTAGACTTCTGGGGTATACGGAACTTAGAATATACTTGATATGACTGAAGGGATTTATAGGTGCCTGCTAAGTGGTGCTTAAGCTTAAGATAAGCTCTTTACATTTCTGTGATCCTGTAATGAAATTCTTTGGTCAGAGTATTTTTCTTTGCTATTTTCCATGATAAATTTGAAAGCAGACAAGAGGTGTTGAAGACTGATATGAAAATCACAGAGAAAACAATAAGCTCTCTTAGCCAAGAAATCCTGTTAAAATCAGTATAGAGTAAAGGTTTGGGCTCATCATAACATTATTGGCAAGAAAACTATCTTTTAACAAATAAAATTGATGTTAGAGTTAGAATAACAGTATTTAAGCTTCCTTTGTTTTTTTTTTCTTCTCATTCATAGTTATATTACTTATGCATTGATAGCCATACTATAACATCTGTGTGAGATGTAGAATATGTATTTGTGTGTATGTATATGAATATATATGTATATCAAGATATAAGTACACTCATATGTATGGAGATCAAGATCAGAGGATTTGAGGATATGTTCACAATATCTTCAAATGCTCACCACCATTTATTTATTTATTTAATTTATTCACCTTACTTTTCTTCACTAGTCTCAGAGGTTTAGTTTGAAATAAATGTGCTTAACAATATATAAACTTTTTTGTACAAATATATGGATTCACATATGTGCAGGAAACAGCAAGGTACATAATTTTTTTCACTTTGTACTTACATAAAACTGGATTTTTTTAATAAAATGGATTTATTCATTCAGTCCATAAATGCAAATTAGAAGATTATATTTTCCAGATAACAATTCTTAATTTATTTTTTTCAAATTTCAACCTAATATCAGTTCTTCCTTCTTTCCCATCATCCCCTTACCTAAGTCTTGTTCCCTTCCAACTTCTACTTCTCTTTTGAGAAAAGGAAGCCTCTACACATGAGTGTCTCCTCCCATATCTATTTGCTGCAGTACTAGGCAATAAGCTCAGGGACATTTCTTGCTCTAGTTATTGGGGGACTCATACGAAGACCAAGCTGTTTATCTACTACATATGTGAAGGGGTGTGGGGCTAGGTACATCCCTAAGACTCCCTGAGTTCCATTTAATGTTTGGGTGTGAAATTCTGGATGTCTTCCCATTGGCTGCTGGGTGGAACCGCTCAGAGGAGAGTTATGCTAGCATCCTGACTGCAAGCATAAAGGAGTATCATTAGTAGTTGTAGGAATTGGGTCTTGTCCATGGGATGGGTCTCACTTTGGAGCAATAATTAGTTGATCATGCCATCAGTTTCTGCTCTCTCTTTGTTCCTGCACATCTTGTAGGCAGGACACATTTTGAGATGAAGGTTTTGTGGGTGGGTTGCTGTCCTTATCCCTCCACTGGGAGTCCTGCCTAGCAACAAGAAGTGCCCAATTTAGGATCCATATCCCTCAGTGTTAGGAGTCTCAGGTAGAGTCACCATCATAGTCCTACTGGAGCCTCTTCTCATCCCAGTTCTCTAGCACAGCCTAAGATTATCCCCTCTATAGGTGATCTCCCTTCTCCTTCCCTGATCACCCTACATATGATCTCCACCCCACTGCTCCCCTGCCCATTCCCTCTTCCAACTAGTTCTCTCATTCAACCAACCTCCAATATCTCTTTTGTTTCCCCTCTGAAGAAGATTCACCCATCCTTCCTTCATCCCTCCTTGTTATTTTTTCTTATTTTTGTCTGGCGATTATATCATGGTTATTTAGTACTTTATAGATAATTTCTACTTATTAGTGAGTACATTCCATGTGTGTTATTTTGGATCTGGGTTACCACACTCAGGATGATATTTTCTCATTCCATCCATTTGCTTGTGAAATTCATGATGTCCATGTATTGAATGGCTGAATTCAATTGTGTAGATATTCCACATTTTCTGTGCAGACTTCCAGTTAGAGCAGCACCATTTGTTGTAGATGCTCTGCTTTTCCATTGTAAGCTTTAGCTTCTTTGTCAAAAATCAAGTGTCAGTATTTGTGTGGGCATATTTCTCGGTTTTAAATTCAGTTCCATTGACCAACCTGTGTGTTACCATACCAATACCATACAGGTTTTATTACTATTGCTCTGTAGTATAGCTTGAAGGTAGGGATAGTGATACTTCCAGAAAATCTTTTATTGTTCAGGATCCTTTTAGCTATCCTGGGTTTTTTATTTGTTTGTTTTGTTTTTGTGTTTTTTGTTTTTCTATACAAAGTTGAGAATTTCTCTTTAAAATCTTTGAAGAATTTTATTGGAATTTTGATGGGGATTGCATTGAATCAGTTACTATCATATTATCTACAAATAATGATACTTTAGCTAGCTTCTTCTTTTCTGATTTATATCCCATTGATCATTAGGTATCCTACTTTTCTAGACAGAACTTCACGTACTATATTGAAGAGATATGGGGAAAGTGAACAGCTTTGTCTTCTACCTGACTTTAATGGAAATGCTTTGAATTTCTCTCCATTTAATTTGATGATGGCTATTGGCTTGCTGTATATTGTCTTTATTGTGTTTAGGTATGTACCTTGTGTCCCTGATCTCTCCAAGAATTTTTTCATGAAGCTGTGTTGGATTTTTTTCAAATGTTTTTTCAGCATCTAGTGAAAAGGTGATTTTTTTCCTTCAGTTTGTTTATATGGTGGATTATGCTGTTAGATTTTCACAGATTTAACCACCTCTGCAGCCCTGGAATGAAACCTACTTGATCATGGTGGATGATGTTTCTTTGGATTCAGTTTGCGTGTATTTTATTGAGTATTTTTGTATCAAGTTGGAAAATCTAAATGAAATGGATGTTTCTAGACAGATACCAATTACCAAAGCTAAACCAAGATCAGGTAAACTATCTGAATAATCCTATAACACCTAAATATATAGAAGCAGTCAATAAAAATCTCCCAACTCCTTCCCCCCAAAAATAAAGTCCAGGGCCAGATGGCTTTTAGTGCAGAACTATTCCAGACTTTCAAAGAAGAGCTAATTCTAATACACCTCAAACTGTTCCACAAAATAGAGACAGAAAGAACATTGCCAAACTCATTCTATGAGGCCACAGTTACCCTTATACCTAAAGCACACAAGGACTCATCAAAGAAAGAATTTTAGACCAATTTCACTTATGAATATTGATCAGGAAAGGAGAGGGAAACCTTGGGCCAGACAATGGAAGTCAGAGTGCTGGACTCTGCTGGCTTTTCCTTGGGAAGACCCCACTCTGCAGGCTATGGACCCTACTATGCAGATTTTGGCCCAGTTGTAACAACTGTGAATGCTGGCAGATTAGACTGAGATGGGATTGGTGGAGCAGAGTTCAATACTGGTTGGTATTTGGAGCCCTGAAGGTTTCTATGAGGAGGCATGAAATTCTTGGGGTCCTGCAATGTTCCTCTGCCTGAAATATAAGCTCAGAACTAGAAAATGGAGTTCAAAGGACAATGTACTTCTCCCTGGATAATATTTTTAATGCTTATTTTAAGCAAGTACACATTCTCATCATTTAGAAAATACAATCTGTGGATATTGCTTTACCAGAATTCCGGAGGGTATTTTTTCATTGTTTCATTCTAATTTATTAAAACTGCAACCTCATTATGATGGGGTAGGGCTGCTCTTGTTTGAGTAGTAGAATAGAGAGGGGAAAAAAGATGGAATGCTGTCTTTGTTTTGTTCCTCTTGTTATGATTAAAGACATTGATAAAACTAATTTAGGAGAAGAGGTTGTATTTTTACTTACAGTCCCAGGTTATGCTTAGTCCTTTCAGGGTACTACCACCTGTCTGCAGTTCCTGCTTTCAGTACTTCTATGTGTTTATACTTCTGTGCAATCTTCTGGAACTGGGCATCAAATTGTTTTCAGTATATGCCTAAAATACTGTATAAAAAACTGTTAATTAAGAAAGGGTTATGCTTTTATTATTTGCATTTTAAAGTCTTCGCATGTTTAAAACTCCAGTTTTTAATAGAATTCTTTTTTTTGTCAAAGACAGATTTTGAGAGAAATGCAACACTTTAAAAAAGATAAACACATTTGTTTGCATATAAAATATAATGTTGAAATTAATATTGTGCTATGTTTGCGATACTGTGAAAATGCAGGGATCATGTTTTGACTAATTATACCTCTTTACTTATCCTATAATGAAACATTCAGCCCAGACATATCCTTGTTTTGCACTTTCCTTTGAAGTGGAGGTGTGAGATTTTATTTTGGCTGTGTTTCAACTTGTGCAATAAAAATTACATTTTCACTGAAAATATCCTCTACTTCTAAACTGACTTTGATTTTTCTTGTATAGAATCCAAAATTATTCTAGGAATGAGTGCTGATCAGAATAAGACGATAATCCAGCAATGGTCTAGGTACTTTTGAGTTTGAAAATAATCAGTCTAGCTGAAGTCTCTCTCTGAATAAAAATCAAGGATAGCTTTAAAACTTTAAAACATCATTGGTAAAATAAAATATATTGAGACTATACATTTAATTTTCAGTATCTATAAATAATATTTCATTAAAGTATATGTATATTGATCCATTTGTATATTATTTACAACTTCTATATACAATACAAAGCAGGTTGATTTGAATACTCATGGCAAATTCTATATGTTTAGTAAAATCTTAAGTATGGACCAGTTTATCTTCTATATAAATAGTTTCTTGGCTTTTGTCTCCTCTTCCCAAACCTCCACTCTCTATTTCCAACTTTTTCCAATATCCAGGAAGATTTTAAGAAAAATAAAATGGTGTCCTACTTTTGTTGTAGAGAGACACACTATAACCAGAAGCTACTTCAGGAAAAAGAGTTTATTTCATCTTCACTCCCAGGTCCCAGTGTATCACTGAGAGAAGCCAGGGCAGGAAGTCAAGTTTGGAATCCTGGGCAGCAACCATAGTGAAACTCTGCTTACTCAGACCCAATATTTGGGGGCATCACATATTGATCATCAAGCAGGAAAATTCCCCACAGACCTGAAAATAGGTCAATTTGATCTGTACAATCTCTTGGATGGCCCACACTCACTCTTTTTTCATGGATAGTTCTTGGTAGTGTCAAGTTGACAAAAGCATCTGACCATTATACATGGATAGGTAAATCTATGATTAACTGTCTGCCTATCTGTTTATTGATCATCTCTCTCTATCTCTCCTCCTTATCTATGTACCTACTATCATTTATTACCTGATTCACATACATCTATTTGTATAAATCCATATATTAGAAACAGATATAGCATTTAAGAAAAATATGTTTGTGCACATGAATATGTGTGTACATGTGAGCCCATGTTCATGTTGGTATCTATATGTGTATGCATATATAGAAGTCAGAGATCAAAAGATCACACATTTCCTTTATCAGAAGCCCTCTGCTTTTTGGTTTCCTGGAGGTAAACTCTTTCAGTGGCTTGACACCAAGTACATTAGGTTACATCACTAGTGAATCCTGGTGATCCTTAGGTATCTTTCTCCTTGATGCTGAAATTACAAACAAGTATACCACCATGCTGGACTGTTTTTGTATGGGTTATAAAGACCAAACTTGGGTTCTAAAGCTTGTATTGCAAGCAATTTATTGGCTGAGCTATCTTCCAAGTCCCTTAGTAAAACATTATAGCAATTTAACTTTAAATGTGTTTGGGCATCTTTATAAGAGTACAGAGAGCAAAAATGAGAGTGATCAATATGCTTCCATTAATTCGCATGTCATGTGAAAAATGACATCAAATTAACAGACTAAAGACTTGGTCGGTCTCATTGTCAAATTAAGAGACTGTCACATCCGTTTAGACAGATCTCCTGCCTCTAGGCAAAGATATCGTTTGCACCATTAGGCAGAGCCTGAAGTTTAAATAAGTTCCTTTTCAACATGTTATTTTTCTAGCTACCACACTTCTGGCTCACACTGTCCCATAAAAAGCTTTAAATTTACTACATTTCTAAAAGGATAAAGTTTGTGAAGTAGGTAACTGTCATAGTCTATATAGACATTGGTGAAATATATTCACAAAGCAAATCATTTATTCCTCTCCTTTGCTCAGAGATGGAAAATCACTAGGCCCCATAAAATCCTTCTGATTTTATTTTATGCTCTGTAGCTGAAAATGTGAAGCTAAGCGGTGACTTGGGTGGTATTTGTTGCTTTTAAAATGTCCTCTCTTGAAAGTCTGTCTTTAATTCTTACAGCAGAATAGCAAATATTTGTGCATGGAGAATCATTATTGAGTGTTAAGAGGCCATAGCTACTTTTATAAACTAGCAAACCCACAGACAATGTGTATGTGAAGTGTGTGAGTGTTTGTGTAGTTATGTGCAATGTAAAAATGTTTCTGACTTACACAGAGTATGAACTACTAAATTATGAGAAAATACATGTTTTGCTCTTTATGTTTCCTTAATTAATAGTAGCACTGATTGATAATAATATGTAACCAGAAGATATTTTTCAATAATTGATATGAAAACATTTAACCTTCTAGATTCATAGCCTCACCTCATCATTCAAGCTTGTGTCCAAATGAAGTGGTCAGTGAAAACATTTCACTATCATTTACAGATTATTATAAATACAATATTAGAGTTTGAAAGGTAAGCATTGGACAGCTTTCTGCTAAAATAATCCATTTCTCATTTCTTACTCACAGCCCACCTCATCGGTAGGCTGGCATCCTAATAACAAGGACTCTCTGAGATTGCTTTCTGCTCTGTGTGCTTTTAATAACAATTTTCCGTGCTGAACAAGCCAAAGATGCTGATCTGCTTGGCTCCTGGCATGGAAGTTATGTGTAATCTTTGAGGAATGCTGAGAGGAGGCAAGGAAGGAAATGAGAGGATTTACATTTCTCAACAGTGTAGATCTTGTTCAGCAAAACAAAGGTGGGGAAAGGCTGCCACCTGGAACAGAGCTGCCATCATCATCACATACCACGCTCCTAAGGTCTCTCAGGAAGGCTGTGCCCTGCCTATCCACTCTTGGCATTGCACTAGGCCCCTTTCTCAGACTCTACAAGCATGCTATAGTCCACACAGTGAAATAAAACCTTGTCTTCTGCAAAGCATCAATTCCCTCTCTCTCTCTCTCTCTCTCTCTCTCTCTCTCTCTCTCTCTCTCTCTCTCTCTCTCTCTCTCTCTCTCTGTGTGTGTGTGTGTGTGTGTGTATGTTTGTGTGCGTGCAGAAGTCAGAGGTTGATATCAGGATGCCTTCTCCAATCCCTTCACTTATATTTGTGACAGGTTTCTCAATGAATCTGTTGTTTGGCTTGTGATCTTTCCTTTACACTCTGGCCTGGAGAACTCTTTAGAGTCTACTCGTCTCTGCCCGTCAATGCTAGGGTTACAAGAATGTGATACCATGTCCATTTTCATGGGAGTGCTATGGATCTGAATTAAGGTCCTAGTCCTTGCATAGCAAGCACTTTATGCAGTGATTCCCCTGAGACTCAGGGGCAGTTACTTAAGAAAGAGCCTACTTCAGGCTCACTCAACTCTTCCAATGTAGGATACTAAGATTTATACCATCATCAACGTCATGTCTTGCAAACTCTAGAGAACTATTCTAGAACTCTAAACATATTCTACTTTTTAAAGGTGGGATTGAAGCCAGGCAGTGGTGGCACACACTTTTAATCCCAGCACTTGAGAGGCAGAGACAATGATTCTCTAACCTAACTATGGTGACACATACCTGCTTTATAAATTGGGGTTCCCTTGCCAGATCTCTGCTGTCTGGCACAGAACTCCTGGCTTGGTCTAGTTCTCTACTGAACATCATGCCACAAGGGTCCTGTCTTCTTTCTTTACTTACACAAGGCCACTCAGGAGAGCTCATCTAGAGTTGGGAATTTTCATTTCCTTGTTGTCCAGATTGCCTTCATTTGTTTATTGTTTTAGATGCCTCCCTAAATTCTCTTCTCTATCTTCCTCCCCCCTCTTCTCTCTCTCACAGAATCACTGCCTCTTCCTTTTGCATTTTCATGCGGTGCATGTAGATCTGCAATCTGTTTTTCCCATCTCAGTACAAAGCTCCAATATTGAACACATGGATCTAAAGCCTTGTAAGAATCTATAATCCCTCGTTATCTCCCACATTCCTCATCTAATCTGTTTGTAACTCTTAAGGTTTCTATATTCAACATCAAACACGTCTGCACAGAACCCGGCCAAGTCTCAACATCTATCTGCTAACACATAGTCTCTTCTAACAGGGTTGGGCTCTAATAGACTAGTGCTACATTTCCTTAGATTTAGTCAATTGTCTCAAGGCCAGTTGCGAGGATGTGGAAAATGTAACTTGCTGGATTTCTCATGATTTCTGGGAAACCCCAATAGGCTCTATGACACTCAGCATGAAACACAAGAATGTCATTTAAAAATTCCCTGTTTCTTCTCCCTCAGTCCAAACTCCTCTCCTTACTCATAGTGTTCTTCCCACACTGTCTGTGCTTCATGATGTCCATGAACAAATTGCATCCACTTCTCCGAAGGGCTTTTTGCACACCATGTTTCCTCTGTGTCAACCTCTCTTCCCTAGAGTTTAGATGGCTCATTTTTCTGTCCACTCCAATTCCAGATCTTCCTGAGAACCTTTATCATTTAATACAGTACCTGCTATTTCAAAATGTATTGGAATGCATTTGAGTTTCTATAATTGCATCCTTCTGTATTTTTTTCTACATAGCTTGCCTCATTCTTTGACCTTAAATAAAATGTATTTTTTTCTACTGTTTGTTTGTTTTTTCCCCAGAAGGTCTTTGGCTTCAGGAAGAATGGGAGTTAGTGCCCTTTTCCCCATTCTAACATTTTGATCACCATATTATTGGAAAAAAATGATATGTCCCACATGCAACACTTGCTTCTCTTGCTGTGACATACACCATCAGATATGGGAGGCTATCACACACCCAAATGCAAAATCTTTGACCCATAGTTTCCTTGGAGTTGTGGAGGACTGAGGAGTTGAGGAATGGGGAGAAACTACAGGAATGCTGTGGCCTCGGGATCTAAGCTCAATTGTAAGAGTATGTGGAGCACACAATAAAATTGTAGCTCCAAACTTCGCACTTTTAGTGACACATCGAGAGGGAACAAGAGAGCTAGGAAACCCAGTCAGGAAAGTGTATGTTGTTGTTCCTGTGTTTAATTTATCACTTGTCACTGAAGCTCACAAGTCATTACACACTCACAGTGGAAAACAACTTTCAGAACACTGGAAACAGCACAAGTCTTTTAGCCCTGCCTTGGCAGTTAGGCTCTGGATTTCAGAGGATGTCAAGATGGTCCAGTACACTGTTTTGAAGACTCTGTGCTATATACAATGAGTGCTCTATTTTATCTCCGTAAAGAATAAAACAGGACCCACCTTCCCTTAGGTGTACACAGGCATTAATTTTCACATTTATTTGTGGTTTGTGACTGGTGAATGAAGAAAAAAAACACGGTTTAGGATGTGTCAGTCTTGACTGAGCCATTTCAATGTTATCAGAAGGTATGTATGTCCTTGATTGAGTATTCCTAAATGTCATAGCAAAAGTACAACATTTATGTCCCAGGAGTAGTCACATGAGCTAAGTGACATAAATCACAGAAAATCTGCATAGAGAAATCTCACCCTACAACAGTCTCATCATATCTAGGTAATTCCTGGTTTATAGAAAACCTCAGCAAATAAGGCTTATTAATACAATAGAAGTAACATGTAGACATTTAACATTTTTCATACCATTAGTACATCTTGATTTTCTGACAGAAGTTTATGTTTGGGGAACACATTGATACTAAACTGTCATAAAGTGCAGAGCCCCTAAGCCTAGAACATGCCAGGCTCTGAAGTTCATAGACACCCTCACTCACTAGGATAAAAATTCTAACTTGTAAAAGTAATAGCTAAGTATTTCTTTTGCATTTATGCTGTTACATTTTTAAAAAGACATACTTTTTCATTTAAAATATATTTTGCTGTAAAATATCAGAGAAAATAAAGAAGAAATATTACCTATAATATTCTTATTTAACCCATTAATAACTATGTAAAATTGAATTGTATTTTATGCACGCAACTTTTGAAAATTAAAATATCACCAAACTCTACATATTTATTAATTATTAAATAAAATATATTTCAAAATATATGTTTTGTTTTTCTGTTATGTTACCCTTGATATTTAAAACACAGTGGACCTTTACAGCCAAAATAGAGGCACTGTTTCATCAGAGAATAAAACGAGTAATGTTTTCCAATTAAACACACCCATGTGATCTTCCAGTCTTCCTACAAGACGACCCAGTACAGGGTCTCCAGAGGAACACTGGAGTGACACTGGAGTGCACACAGTACAGCCAGCAGCCTCATCTGGAGTACAAGGTCTCCAGCATGACACTGGAGTGACACTGGAGTGCACATAGTACAGCCAGCAGCCTCACCTGGAGTACAGGGTCTCCAGAGTGATACTGGAGTGCACACAGCCAGCAGCCTCACCTGGGGCTTCTACATGGCCTGCCTCAATGATAACTGCTAATTTAATTATGCAGAATGCTAATAATACACATTTAAATAGCAACAAAAGAAAAGTCAAGTCCCATCTAATCCATGTTAATTATGTATTATTTAGAGGGGAGCATTTCTGTAACAAGAAACCCAGCTCAAAATTGCAGCTCTGTATGTGCAGTTATCAGGAGTATGTGGCACACTCCTCCACTCATATCTCCTTTGGCTGACACACCTCTGCATAATACTGGAGATTTTCTTTTAACTGACAAGTGAGTAGAAACCATGCCAATGTTCCCTTTGTTCTTTTTCAAAACTGTGTTGCAGCCTTGTGCTCTGCAGACAATATGCCTATCCTTCAACCAAGCAGCTTCAATATCATTGTATTTCCCATCATTTCTCACGTTTATGTCTTTGTTTTGAAAGGCAATGGTGTTCAGATAAAAGCCAAGGAGTAAGACACGAATCACATCTCAGCAATTTGCTTTAGGTATGACCCTGAACATCTTATTTACACTGTCTGGTTCCAATTTTCCTAATTTGTAAAAAAACAAATTTTTTTATTATTAAATTATTTTGTAACTCATTATCAAGTTTGAATAATATGAGACATAAAGAGTATCTGTCATCCTATGTAATGTTGCCATAACTTTTCTTATTTTGCTATGTGCTTTTCCTTTAATTTAAATGTTCTCATATCCTATATTTTCAGTATTTCCAGAATAATCTCAGTTATGCAATATATGGCACAGCTATCCTCTCTCTCTGTGTCTGTGTCTGTGTCTGTGTCTGTCTCTGTCTCTGTCTCTGTCTCTCTTTCTCTCTCTCTCTGTGTGTGTGTTCTCTTTTCTTCTGTTTTTCTCTATTTTATATTGTTTTCTTGCAAATCAGATGTGTTTCTCATTTGGAAAAGTTATGAAATTTTTATACAGAAATATGTAACAAACAGCCCGTACCCTCTCAGCAACTTGATTTCTTTTCTGTTTCCTTGTGATGACAATGGTTAGCTTTATAGTGACTCATCCACGTGTGTCCCAGATCCTTCAGCAAATGGTCTCCATGCAAGATTTCCTTGACTTAGTTCATACAAAATCATCTTGCCCTTGATAGGATACTGTAAGACAATCTAAATACTGTCTAACTGATGACGATGTGGGGGAATTATCCTTTGATTTGAGAAGATAGCAGTGTTTCTTTCAAGAAAACAAAAACTTCATCATTATACCATCATTTCTCAAAGCTTTTGTCTTCTGAATAGGCACAACTCTTTATAGTAACAGATATTTCACTTTTTCTTTAATTTCAGAAATTATAATATAATTACATATTCAAACTGAGATAGAATGCATACTGATTATTTATTGATTTAATTTCTTTTTGGACAATATCACACATGTCTAAAACATATTCTGACTTCTCTCATCTCTCCCTTCCTCTTTATGTTCCTTCTCCACATATGTGATCTTCTCATATCTGTACTCTCTTGTTTTGTTTTGTGACCATCCTTATTTGAACCAGGGCTGTCTATGACAGTGGATTTGGAATTTCCACTGATACATGATGGTCTGACCAGTAGGTACACAACTCAATATATTAACTAGGTCTCTCTCAGTATCAAAAATAACTAATAGTTCAGTATGGAAGAGGGAGGCCCTTGTTTCCTATAATCTTCTCTTCCTGCTGCCACCTTGGCTTTATTTTATCCTCTCTGATTTCCACTCCAAATTCTTTCCTTTGCTTTCTTCCACTGGTCCAGTCTGATCTGCTGATGCCTTGCCCACTACTAATTCTTTGAGTTGAGCTTTCTCTTACTGCTTTTCCCAGAACTCTGTTTAGCACTCTCTGGACTCTCATATGTTGGCAAGTGAGCTGTGAAATATTTTATTGCATTATTTTCCTCTTTTGAAAATAGACTCTTTCATCATACAATATATCCTGATTATAGTTTCCTTCTCTCTACAACTCCCAGTTCATCTCCACATCTCCTCTTCTCTTCACTCATCTCCATTCTGTCTCTCACTAGGTAAGACCAGGTTTTTAAGAGATAGCAACCTAACTTGACAAATAAAATATAGTTAAAATGGAACATAAACTATCAAATCAAGATTGGATTTGACAACCCAACAGAAATAAAAGAGTCTCAAGAACAGGCAAAGAGTCAGAGACCCACTCATTCATACAGTCAGGAGTCTTATATAAATAACTAAACTAAGAGTTATAACATATACACTGAGGACCTGGTACACACCCATGTAAGCTCCGAGCTTTAACTAAGTTTTTATCTCATATTTATTCTGTTATTTGAGCAATCTTTCTCTTCCATGGGAACAAACTTATCTTTCACAAAGAATGTCCAAATTATCCAGCATTTAGGGAAGGCATTGGGGATTTTAAAATGCAAAGCTCTCTCTTGTTTCATTTCATTTTGTTTTGTTTTATTACTTCATGAAGCTAACTATACCATGGTTCACTGCTTGTGATTTTTTTTCAGTCCTTCTGCATAAATGGACATGGACACTCTGTAAATGCTCGATATATATCTAGCCAATTCTATAAAATCCTAGTGGTTCTTTATTTAGTTTTATTTATTTCTCATTCTTCCTAGTATTTTTTTCTAAATGAATCTCATATTCTCTCCAAATGTGACCATTTTTCTTCTTTAAAGGAAGGAGGCAAATCCTTAAGCAACCCATCCATTTATATTTCCAGGCACTGTTGACAGGGGCCATGAAGGCATTTTTCAAGCAGGCCACACAACCCAGAGTCTCTTTTTCTCCTATGTTCACACATATCACTCATTTACCTTTCAACTGTCTCTGTGCCCTACCAGCTAAAGCTACCTTGGTCATTCCAGATATACCTACAGCAACTATTTTCCAATTTTCAGATGCAATCTAACAAGGTTGTTTGGTTGGTTAGTTGGTTTAAGTTACAAAGCCCTCAACTCTGATTGCAACCTTTTCATTATCTTTCATTTTCTCTGTGATATGCAGATATTTACTTTATTTAGCCATTGTTATGCTTTGTATATGCTCTGCCTAGGGAGCGGTACAATTAGAAGGTGTGACCCTGTTGGAGTAGGTGTGTCACTGTGGGTGTGGGTTTTAAGGCCCTCATCTTAGCTGCCTGGAAGTAGTATTGTGTTAGCAGCCTTCAGATGAAGATGTAGAACTCTCAGCTCTGTACCATTTCTGCCTAGATGCTGCCATGTTCCTGCCTTAATCATAATGGACTGAACCTCCTAATCTGTAAGCTAGCCCCAGTTAAATGTTGTTCTTTATAACACTTGCATTGGTCATGGTGTCTGTTCACATCAGTAAAACACTAGGAACCCCATCAGTTTTTTTTTTTTTTATTGAATATAGATTTTATACTGCAAAATCCTTGTATCATTCACATTAATTTAAGTACAATATTTTTAAGCAATTCTTTCTTAAAACTGGAGTATTTTTTATTTGCTTTTGGTATGCTGTGATTTTGTGGTTTTGAGACAGGGTTTATCTACATAGCCCTGGATGTTCTGAAACTTCCTGTGTAAACCAGGTTGGTTACTAACAGAGATCCTCTGCCCGCTGCCTTCCAAATGCTGGGACTAAAGCTGTGCACCACCATGCATATCTCATACTTGAGTTTTATTTATTTTGGACTTTGTTGGGTTGTCTTTCTTTTCTTTCTTTCTTTTTACTGCCCCCAGCAATCTTTCCCCCATCCCCACTTCCCCTTCTCCTCTGAGCTAATGGGCACTGCCTCTGGTATCCCTGTATCCTAGCACTTCAACTCTCTGTGAGATGAGGTGTTTCCTCTCCCAAAGAGTCCAGTCCAGGTGGCAAAGCTTTTGCCGTATTCTTGTTCTAGTTTTTTAAATTTTATTTAATTTTATTTTTTTTGTTTTCCATTCACTGTAAATAGCTCCTGGATTTATGATCTGATTTGCATGTGTTGGGATGTGATGTGCACATGTTGTGCTCCTGTTTGGAGCACTGCACCCCCTTTTGATATTGGGTATTGGAAACCAGTACCTCATGTCTTTTAGGCCAGGCCAGTTCTCAGTTATTGAATGATCTTGCTTTCTAGTCCAGGAGGTTCTGACTTCAGTGTCCCTCTCCATCTTTTTTTTTTTTTTTTTTTTTTTGGATATTTTCTTTCTTTATATGTCATACAATATCTCCTTTCCCAGTTTCCCTCCAAAAAACAAAAACAAGAACAAGAATAAACCCCTGTTCCCTACCCCCCAACCCCTGCTGCTCACCACCTCACCCTCTCCTCCTTACTGGCTCTGGCATTTCCTTACACTGGGGCATAGAACCTTCACAGGGCCAAGGGCTTCTCCTCCCATTGATGACCAAATTGGCCATCCTCTACTATACATATACTGCTAGAACAATTAGTCCCACCATGTGTACTCTTTGTTTGGTGGTTTAGTCCCTGGGAGTTGTGAGGTACTAGTTAGTTCATATTGTTGTTCGTCCTAAGGGGCTTCAAACCCTTCAGCTCATTGGGTCCTTTCTCTAGCTCCTTTATTGGGGACCCTGAACTCAGTTCAATGGATGACTGTGAGCCTCTACTTCTGTATTAGTCAGGTACTGTCAGAGCCTCTCAGGAGACAGCTATGTCAGGCTGGATTGTCCATCCTCCAGTCTCTGCTCCATAGTTAGTCTGTGCAACTCCTTCCACGGGTATTTTGTTCCCCCTTTTAAGAAGGAATAAAGTGTCCACATTTTGGTCTTCCTTCTTCTTTGAGTTTCTTGTGGTTTGTGGATTTTACTTTGAGTATTCCGATCTTCTGGGCTAATATCCACTTATCAGAGAGTGCATACCATGTGTATTCATTCTTGTGAGCAGCTGGGATTACAGGCATGGATTACTAGATATGCTAGAAATTGCTCTTTTTGATGTCATCTACACCCCTCTCTGCCTGAAGACAAATGAAAAAGAGAGGGTTTAAAAATATTTGTAAAAATTATTAATTCTTTGAGAATTTCAGACATTGACTTTTAAGTAATGTTTTATTTATTCTTTAAGAATTACATATAATGTATTTTATCATATTCATCTCTCCTCTTTTACCTCCTTCCTGGTCCTACACTTGGCTACCCATCCAACTTCATGATCTTTCTCATTCCTCCCCACCCTCCACTTTTTGTTCCTTAACTCATTAATCCAGTTTGTACTTGCCTGACTATTCCTCAGTCTTGGGCTTCAGAGTGACTGATAAACGAGGTGTCACTCGTTAAAGAAGACCTTTCTACCTCATACAAGGAAGAGAAGGTAAACCTAACATCAATGAGCTAATTTAATTTGAAATCCTCTTAGTTTCAGGAATGTATTTCTGGCCATTATAATCTTTGTTTCATTAACCTTACAAAGAAATTGATTGGGTAGAACATGAAATTATAAAGATCAACCAGCCCAGGTCAAGTGAAGTACAATGGGACTCCTTATCCACAAGTAGCACAACATACATGATGATACTATGTCATATAATATTATGTCATACAATATTAATTAATCATATAATATCATATAATTGATAACACAGCACAGTGGACACAGTTGCGCAGCTGTTCCTCTGTTGGGAGCCAACGTTGTTCTTGTGGGTTTAGGTTCTTTGATTATTGAAGGCTTCTGACATGAATACTGTTTGTGGCAATATTCTAGTCTAAGTATTGATCTTTAAAGTAGTATAGTGGTACGTCCCTTTCATTCTGTAGAAGTAGAGGCCTGTTAATCTCTGTAAGTTCAACTCTGGGCTGTTCTACATATTGAGTTCTAAGCTATACAAGACTGTCCAATGAGACCCTGTCTTGAAAAACAAATAAAAACCGAAACAAACAGAAACAAACATACAATATCAGCAAAATGGAGAAGATGGTTGTGCATATAATTCAAGCTTTTCTGCTGTTCATATCTAAGGTAGAAGATTTTCCCAGGTGTGTAATCTTACCACCAGACTTATAGTTCATGTCCTTGTCTCACCTTTTAGATTGTCATTGTGACTAGAGGTATTTCTATGAAAGTAATCAAACTGTTTAAAAGATAGAAGGAAATAATAGGACTCAGGTTGGCAAAGTAGCTTATAGCGTGAAATTACTTACTATCAAGTCTAAACATTCACATTTCATGCCTGGGAGCTACCTTGTAGACGGAGAAAGCCAAGCACCCCAGGCTGTCCTGTACTTGCAATGAGCTCCATGCACACCCCCCCACACACACAAATAAATATAAAATATAATAGTTTGTCTCTTTTAATATATTATCTTATCTTATTCTTCCCAGTTTCCTTTTTGTTTTCTTTCCAGAAAATTGGTTGCTAACTTCAGAGAGCTTCTCTACGATAACCTACTTACTTCATTTCAATATTTTTGCATTTAGCAGCTGTAGTTCCAGGAAGAACATTATCTTTAAACGTCTTATTACTAGTAAAATTTAATATATGATAGCATTGTATACTTTGCCATTAAAATCTTGAAGAAATCATTTGTGTTTTTTTTCTTAATTATTTCTTTAAACTTTTACCCCTAGATGCTAGTACATAAACATAAAACCATTTGTACATCTGGCAGACAAAATTATTTATAGATGCTGTCTGAATCTATATTTGTACAAAGTGAATGTTCCCTCATGTATGTGCAAACAAAGGCCATGTGTAGTAAATTATTCTTGTTTTGCAGTTACTATATTTTGTGTGCTGTTTTGTTTTGTTTTGTTTTGTTTCTAAGCATTCATCCCTTGGTCATAAATAAAGTTAATGTATTTCAAATGAAAAGGTAGGGGTTTTAAGACTATTAGTTCAAACTTATGTATGGAAGACATGGTACACAAAAATGTTATTATTGTCTAAGATCACAGGGGTAGCTACTGACAGGTCAGTGGGGGGTAAAGGGTTGTGGAGATGTTTCATTGGTTGAATATTTGCCATACCAGTTTGAGGACCAGAGTTCAGATACTCAGGACTTAAGTAAATACTGAGTGGACATGGTGGCTTCCTGTAAATCCAACCTCTGAAGTTGGAGACAAAGGATCCTTGATCAAGCTGGATAGCAAGACTAAGTGTATCCATGTGCAATCATTGTGAGTTTGAATGACTCTGCCTCTATGACTAAGATATTTGAGCAATTGATAATTGTTCCTGATGTCCATCTTGGACCTCCACATGTACATATATAAAAAAGGTACATAGACATTCACATATAGGTGCACTTACACACACATGAAAACATGAAAATACACACATACTACACACCCACACATGAAAAATGTAACAACAAAAGGTAATAAGAGCATGCAACTCATTTTTTACACTCTATTCACTAAAGTACATGCTCTCTGTGTGTCAGATCTCATGTGAGTATATACTATCATAGTTACTGATTTACATGCTGCATTTAGTCTTGTGATGTTTTCCTCAAATACAGAACAGTAAATAATCATTGTGAGCAGATTAGCCTGTAAGTTATGTTAATATAATTTATTAAATAAATAACAATGACACAGTTGTTAAAATGTATTTTCATTTTTGGTAAGATTATTTTAAAATGTACTTAAGAATTGGTGCCAAGTATATGTGCTCATATATTTTATGTGGAAAGAAAATAAGAAATGGTCTTTTATAATTGAATAATTGAGTTATTTCCTTAATAGTTATGAACTAAAAATATAACCAAATATGAGTACATCTATTAACTAGGCATAGAGAGCCAGGAGAATTTTTAAGATGTGAGCAGGAATGTACACGTATATCTCTCTCACCTTTTAAAATTCATTTCAGTGTGATTTGATTATTTCATGCATGGGAAAGAATTTGGAGTTGTAAAGACTTTTTCTTCTTGGAAATAAATAGCCTTTCTTCACTTTAAGATGAAAAACCAAATGATCAGATCTGAACCTTAAAATGCCCTAGACTAGAAAATGAGAACCTATTGTTTTTTCATCCTAAAGGAAGTTTCTTTCCCCAAGAGGTTGCTGCTGAAGTTGCTTTTTAGTTCAGCTTCTCTCCACTCATAGGGCAAGGGAGCTGAGAAAGAAAATAAAGGGGACAGAAGTCCATGCTGCCTTAATGTGCTCCATCCAGTGAGATGTGGGAAGTCCACACGTTTCCCTTTATAAAGTTATTTGAACACACAGCTGTGAATATTGTTTTAATGTCCTAAAAATACTGAGAATCTCCAACATACTTTTACTTTTATAGGAATGTAACATTCCATCTTCCCTTCTTTTAGATACATGTCAACTCTTGAATATGTCCCTCTGCATAGTGAAAGGGAGCAACCTTCACATGACTAGGTTAGAATGTTTCAGGTCTTTTACTGGTTACAGTAGACCATTACTCCAGTACTAGCACTAAATCCATGACTGTCTTTTCTCTGTAAAAAGAGTTACAAGTCACTAAAAACAGCTTCAGGCATAAAGGATTCTTAAAATTATGTAGCTGTGAAGGATCATCTAAGAAGTCCTTGATGGATGTTTAATTAAGTGTAGCTACATCTAGTTGTCTTTAAAGACAAGGTGCAAATGCTTCCAGTGAACAAGAGTGTAGTAAGACTCTCACTCCAATCAGCTACAGCAGGCTCAAAGCTACAAACTGACTTTGAAATATCTAGGACAATATATATTTTCCCAACACACTTACTTTCAAAGGTGGCACTAGTACTCTGTAGTATAGTACTTGATATTGCCTAAAAAGGTCATTTTAGGGGCTGGAGAGAGAGTTCAGTTAGCAAAGTTGGTACTAGAGAGGCACATGGAACTGACTCTCAGCATCCACATAAAAAGGCTAGGCATGGTGGCACATATCTGTCACCTCAGTGCTGTGGTAGAAGGCAGAGAGAGAAGCTTACTGGTCACTTTAGTCACTGAATGAGCAGCAAAAGAAGACACTCAGTATCAATCTGTGGCCTCTACACATGTTTATATAAATCATCACACACACACACACACACACACACACACACACACACACACACACACACGAGAGAGAGAGAGAGAGAGAAAACACAGAACTGTAAATGTTTTAAAGTCAGTTTCTAATTCATCCATATTATCTACTGCTGTACATGATTATGAAATCCTTTGAATTTTGTCAACTGAACAAAAACCTTTAGTCACCAAGAGTGATTGAGTAAATCTATAGTACGTCCATTATACAGTAGAAATCTTCAGAAAACTGCTTGTGTATCTGCAGGACAACAGCAGATGTAAAAGTTAGTTTTAGAGTTGTTTATTTAAACTCGGTTATTTCATATCTTCATCTTACTAGTTCCTGGAGACAATTTTTTTCCAAGATGATTCTTGTTTGAAATTGTATTATGAATAACCTGATTTTCTTATTGTTGTTTTTGTTGCTGCTGCACTTGTTGTTGTTGTTTTGCTTAAATCTCTTAAGAGTAGGTAGGGTTTAAAGGATCTTGAAATTCATAGTGTATTTAAGAAAGCCACAAGGATCATCATCTCTTGTATGGATTGATGTTATGCATGATTCTTCATTTGTAACAGAAAAGCTGAGGACATCTAAATGACTTTGGATTGCTTCCTGAACTCTCTGTTTCAAGTGTTGGCAGACTGAACCTACTGCTCCCTCCTCCTAAGAAATGTTATCTTTCTTTATGTTTATTGTCTTCATCAGTAGACCACTTCCTACTCATCTCTAAAGCAAGGCAGCCCTGTGTTATCATTGATGCCTTCTTTCTTTCTTGTCACTGGCTGGCACTAATAGTCATGTAATCTCTGCAAACCTGCCTCTTCTCACTGCTGCTAACCTGGACTTTAGTCTTTCATTTTGGTTACTGCAATGATCTTCAAGCTGCTGGTTTGTTTCTTGATTATATGTTGATTATTTTCTATAATTATACAAGGCTGAATATTACTAGACCAATAATACACTGATACAGCTTGCCAAGCTAAACAAAAATAGCAATCAAATGCTTCACAAGACACCTACC
>NW_022196912.1:109671436-109697641 GCF_008632895.1 Mastomys coucha | reverse complement strand
GCAATCTGGATATTGGTAGCTATGTTTTGTTTGGTCCACTGTGTTTCATTTGCTTGTTTGTTTTGGTTGGTCAATATTTAATAACTTAGATGAGTAATTCTGGACTTTTACTGCTTTTCTTGACAAAAAGCAACAAAAAACAAACAACAACAACAAAAAAAATCCAACAAAAATAGAACAAAACAAAGTGAAAAACCAGGGACTGTGGTTCGTCAGCCAGACTGATCTGTCCTCGTGTAGTCTGCTCAACAGAAGCTCTCTCTCCACCCCTGTAGTCCCCACTGCTCTGTCTTGTCTCCATGTCACGACAATGGCAGTATCATATAGCAGTGACTTGCCCATTTTTGCTGTAGTTTCTTCTATGTCCAACATGCTTCCTCATCTACACACAGCACATCTTAGCCTAGCATTCAGGCTCTCATGAGCTGATCTTACTTTCTGCCTCTTCTCCCTACCTTGTATCCAGCCACACCTCACTGCTTGCTACTCCCAGCATGGATTATGGTTCCTTTTGTGGAGTTAAAACTGTTTGAAGCCATATTTAATGTAAATTCTCATTGGGTTTAATCCTTTGGACACTGAGTGATTCTTGGTGTGCTTAGTTTTTTATTTGAAAGGTGGTAAAAATGGTGTCTCCTCAATCATTGTGCTAAGAGTTTTAATAAATAAGGGCATAGAAGCTTCTAGCATCTTCTCAATGCTCAGCAAAATTCAGCTATTGTTGATTTCCCAACAAAAATCTTACTCCGGAAGCTTAATAGCTAAAACATTCTTTTATTATGTATTTTGTGTTCAGATGTGTCTCTAGGTTTCCTTTAATGTCCAATTTATATGCTACCATTGGAAAGTCTGTCCTGCTTTCTCCATCCGAATTCATTCCTCCTTTTGTTTGTGTGAGTGTGCATAGACTTATTAGATATAGTCATTTTATGAACCCACCAATGCTTTCACTGGACTTTTCAGATAATCCAGGGAAAGGATAAAATCTTACAGGTTGCATTGTCTTCAGAGTATCTAGCTTCATGCTGTGCAAATATCCAGTGCTCAGCAAAAGCTTATCACTTGAACCAAAGTGGAGCCATGTGTTTGACTTTGATGCGCCAAGCTATTACAAGCTGAGTTAATCTTAAACAGCATCAGGTTCAATCTGTTTATTGGAAAAGTAGGAATGCAAACAAATGTGAAAATCAAATAATTTTTGCAAGATCAATTAATATGACAAAATAAGTACCCAACTTCCAGCACTGTCACCCTGAACTTGCCCCTCTCTTGTCTTTACATTTGTCCACAAGGGGCAGCTCCACTGAGATGACAGTGAGGTCACACAGTCAGGGCTTGTAGGAGCCAATTATCTGCAATGTTATGCTGGGTCAGGTCACTTCTTTTACCAGATGTCATGTCAGGGTGAAGATAGTGGCAACAGCCACACTGTTGAAATCTATAATTTACAAGATACAGAACTACAGTTAACAGCATCATATTTATGTGGGGGACATTGAAACTTGAGTTTCTTATTTAATTAATACTTGTCTTATAACTATGTGATTAGCATCAGCACTGTGACCTAAGATACTTGCAGTGGGTATTCACAGAGAAAGAGTATTTAGATGAGAGTAATGTGCCTGAGATGACACATTCATAAAAAGTGAACACTACCATGCATCTCAGGCATTAGTCTAGTTCTTGGCAGAATTTCATTTCAGTGTAGTCTACAATTTGATGCATCCATACTGCTGAACTATACAGGCTCACTTCTAGGCCGCTGAGAACATATATTCTACTAAGTGTCACCTGGAATCTTTTTTAAAATCTCATATGCATTTCCTTCATATATGTTAATATTTGCTTTAACATTTCATCTTATAAAACACAGCTGTAGCACCTCACCTTCCCCTACAACCACATATGGGTCACATGACACACTTTGCTCCTACAATACTGGTGGAACCTTCTTAGAATATTCTGTTCTTGGGGGGAGAGGCTTTTGGCCCTGTGAAGGTTCTATGCTCCAGTTAGGGGGATGCCAGGGCCAGGAAGTAGGAGAGGGTGGGGTGGTGGAGGGGAAAGGGAATTGTTTTAGTTTTTATTTTATTTTATTTTATTTTTTTCTTATTTTCTTTTTCTTTTATCTTTTGGAAGGGAACCTGGGAAAGGAGATATTATAAATAAATAAAACATCTAATAACAAAAAAAGAATACTCTGCTCTCATCTCCTTACATTAGGACATATGCTCTTGAAGAGAACAGGGTACTCATACTCTCTAGTTCATAGCTACAGATTCTAACATTGTTCTTGCCAAATTACATACACATGTTGACATTTGCTTTACAGATGAGAAGAGCAGAGGACATATGCGACCATGATATAGAACTTGGAATCACATGATCACAGCACAGAGGCAACTTATGGCCAAGGATGACTACTGCTGTTACAGCCCTTCACCCTGGCTGCTAAGCTCAATGAACAGAAATGATTTATTCCCAGTAGAATGTTTCTACCTATGCTGTAGGCTGTTGTTTTAGCAATCCATTACATATTCAATTTCCTATGGTATTTCAACTTCCTTTATAAAGCTATGGGCATTTTTTCTAGATCAGAACCATTCCAATTTAAATAGAAGTTTATGCTTTTCTCCCCCAAACTAAAAGCCTGTGTATGGTAAAATTTTTCTCCTCCAAACTAAAAGCCTGTGTATGACCAGAGTAGATGGTCAGTTACACAAGAATAGATGTTATCATGTTATCTTGTGGCACAAAGCACTTGTTTGGCTGTGATTTTAAAACATACACATGTAAAGGGTTCAGTTCCGAAATCTAGAAGTAACACATTTAAAGAAACTGAAAAAAAATTCTTAAAGGAAGTTGAAGCACCGAGGTTTAAGGAAGAAAGCTAGTGTGAGCCATGCTTTTTTTTCCCTAGCCTTAGATCTTTTAAGAAAGTAAAGCAAGGTGAGAATTGTGCAGCTTCATTCTGTCAAAACACATTGCTACTTATAGGCTTAGGGAAGCTGCCAATAAAATATTTCTTCAGCCCCCAAGGTTCCACAAGAATAGACTCTTGGAGAAGATTATTGTTGACAGTGCACGTGTTGATATAGCCAGAACTTAATAGCTCCTGGCGAACAGCAGCCCTTTTTGTTCTGTGTGAGCAGTTCTTCCTCTGTTGGAGAGCCAAACAAAGCACAGTTAGTATGTTTTCAAAGTGGCACAGCAGCGGGGGTAGGGTGTCACTCATTAATCTTTCTCAAATAGTGGGAAACAGAGTCTTGTCTGGGAAGCCTCTGGAAATAGAGTCCTTTCTCTTTACAGTTCCAAGTTGATGTTTGTCTTCCTAAAAATTTCTTCCTTTAACCTCTTCTTCAAGAGCTTGTATATTTCTCATCTCTTTCTATGAGAACCCCAACTGTCATCTTTCTGTAGACACGAAATTAAGGTTGAGAAAAAAACAAGAGGGAATCCTCTTAAAATCACCTCTTCCTCTGTTCACATACAATATGTAAAATACTCAGCCAAAGTTTATGTGTCTAAATTATCCCTTCTTAAGAAAGCAATTTGGGGGGGGATGTTCTGGTGGGCTCCATATTCAGCAACAGTATGTCTATTGTAGGTAGTTAAGGCATGGATGGAAATAATTTGGACCCCCATACTTAGATTTGCTTGGTAGTATGAGATTTGATGCCATGTAGACCTGTGACGGAGGTCTGACTCCAATTTTGGCTAATGATGAGATTTAGGTAACATAACTTCTCAAAGCCTAGTTGTCTTTGCCAAAGTGGATGTAATTATAGAACTCAGTTCCCAGCAGACTTGACCTGTGAAATTAAATTTGATAATTAATGTATGCAAAATATCCTAGTACCTGGAGTCCTTCCCTTCCTGTCTTTCATAATCATAAGGGTTCAGGACCATAGAAGAGCTGCTGCTAGGAGCAGAGACAGGCTTGGGGATGAAGATGCTGCTGCTTATCCTTGTTTTTTATTTTTCTCTGTCCTCTTCACTTCTCTCCTTAACTTCATCCTTTTGTCCACTGTTCTCCTTTCCAACAACTGAAACACATTCATTTGCTATACATGCTGATAATTCCCCTAGGAAACTATTTATACTTTATTGAGGCCTTTGCACAAATGAAAGTGAGGGGAATTCTATTTTAGCTTGAATGCTATTTACTTTGAAAATAACCTAGATTCGTATTTTGCTATAATTTTCCTGGGGCTTCTAACTGGAAAGGACTGCGGCTCTCTGAGTGCACTCACGCAGGTGGCTCTATTGTTTGATAGAAGGGGTATCATAGAGCAGAAGCTCCGGTGTGTTGTGAGAGGGAATACATGGCTTTCCCCTAGGCTCTCCTGATTTCTGTGAAATGTCCCATTTGTTTGTCAGGTCAAAGTGCATTCTAAGCAGTAACTGAAGGCAGAACATAGAGGGCCCTCAGAGGTGTGACAGGCAGTACAACGCTGGTATTTTGCTTGTTCTCATGAGAACATCAGACTCCTTTATTTAATTGATCTTAAGCCATTCTGATATGCAGCTCTGACCTCAGTATCATCTTCCTCCCCAAGCCTATCTCTGATCCTAGCAACAGCTCTTCTATGGTCCTAAAGAATCACCCTTATGATTCTTTAGCACAACTCATGCTTGGATAATCTTCTACATACTCATTATTTACAATAATCAAACTATAAAAAATATTTGGTGAAACAAGTTGCTTTTTTATTTTAACCCACCTCCACTGTTTCTACTGAAAGTAACTTTTATAAACTCTGTCTAATGTCCTTGACTTCTCTCACCTTGTGAATTTGGTGCAAGTCCATGTTCCTCATAGGGTAATTCAACCTACATTTCTGAAGGACTTTCTCAAGAAAGAACTTTGTCATTGTCTTAGTAAAATATATCTAGTTATTAGAGTAAACGACCCATATGTAGTCTGGCTAACTTATACATATATTATTTCTCATATATCATATATGAGAGAGAGAGAAAGAGAGAGAGGGAGAGGGAGAGTACTCACACCTTGGGCACCATACACCATGGAACCTTTCATAATGGAGGTTGGATACATTACATTTTTCATTTCATCTTCAACTTTTCTAGTCACAGAATCTTCACATATGCCCTGTGATGCTCCAGGCATTAGTTATTATAGCCATAAAACATTTATTAAAAAATGTCTACATTAGATTATATATTTGAAAATACTCTTATATATTAATATTTGATTATCAAGTGATAGGATTATATATATAACATTAAAAACCATGATTAAAAATTAGTAATAATTATTAATTGAACATAATAATTAGTTGTAATATAATCTCTGATCTGACTCTTGGCTGTATTAAGTAGGTGTCATATGTATGCAGCCCATACATGGAGAGGCACGCTATGCTTATCACTGTGGCTCATTTTTTTGAGAAGGGTACCATTTCCTGAAGTAACGGTATCACCTTACTTATCTGTGTCATAAAAGATACACAATCATTGTTATTACTATGATTATAAAATGTGTTTTTATTTTACTTGAAAATTACTCATGAAGAAATGAAACTACCACTTCCCCCCATTACATTCTTCCTAAAGAGGGAAAATAATTTTCCTTCTCTCACTGTACCTCAGAAAAATGTGACTATATTTTCTTCCCACAAAAAAACAATCCTTTTCTGGGACTCTCACATACTCTCTTAACAATGGTCTACAGCTTCTGCCAGGCATAAGGACATTCTTGACATGGGTGCAGTAGCAGATGGGACAGGAGTGTACATCTCTGAGTGCTGCTGCATGTGGGTGGTCCTGCCTCTCCCCCGGCTCCACCCTTCTCCAGAAGACTTGCCAAGGGCATTTTGAAAAAGGGAAATAAGTCTCCAGGGTGGCATTCCCTCTTCCAAAATGTGAGAAAACACACCACCAGAAAGAGGGTTTTCAGGACTGATGGAAGGTGTGAGATGCAGGAAACAATTCTTAACCTCTTAATGTGGGTTCCCCAGAGACTGCTCCACAGTCTAACTTTTAACCAAATTGACATGATAGTCCTGCAAAAACATAATAGCATATATTCAACCATTCATCAAGCATGTACTTAGAGGCTAAAGCATCACAATATCACACAGGAGTTGAAAAACACTCATTGAGCTGAAGTAGCTCTGGGGGCCAAGTTGTGTAATTGCTGCATAATAGCTATGTATTTAAAATATGTATTAAGACATGGATATAGTAAAGGAAGTTCTAGGAATTTTTGGGTGAGGCAACCACACAAGAAGGAACGTGCTTGTATGCTTACTGGGAAGCTAAGGAAGACCCCACTAGCTTACAACTAAGGGAATATAGTGTGAAGGTTAAGGAGGCTAGGCACTGATGTAGGTCAAGTTACAAAGTTAAGATATTAGGCACTGGCCAACGTGAAGAGCTCACTTAACTCATTAAAACTATTCAGAGTTTTAATAAAAATAGTGCATTGGGGAACTCTTAAAGACCTTTGAATAAAATTAAATAAATAAATATAATTGCTTGCTTCTTAGAAACATGAGTATAGTGAATTTTAATGCTGGGTGAGAATATGGCTGACAAGTTCAGGAGCCTTGCAAAAGGAGGGCCATATCGGTCAGTGTGATAATCTTTCTAGTTAGAAGTAATACAACTCTTATCTCTCATAAGAAAGAGGATGCTCGAGAGAAGAGAGGGTGAGAAATGATATAGGACTGAAGGAAGTCCAAGTAGGTTCTGATCTTGGTTCTCAGGCAGACTGGAGTGCTCATGCCCTAACCCAGGAAATAAAGGTTAGGTGGGGAGAAAAGTTCTCAGTAAGCTCCTGTTCAGTTTGGGAACACATATGTGTGGTTACTCAGGCTTGTCTAATTGAAGCTTGTATGAGGCTCTTATTGGACGTAGAGTTAAGACGATGTATCTAGCAAGTTTCAGTTTAAGTGTTCATAATACAACCACCGAAAGAAAGGCAACTGCTTCTTGAACTCATAATGCAGACAGAATAACATAGAGGCTCCTAAAGAGACCCCAGAGCTCCAGTACTTGAACTGAATATCCCAGCTTCCTAACTTACCAGCTGTTTACCTTTGAGCAAATGATTTCACACCTCTGAGCGTCATGTAGTCATCAGAAAAGTCCAGGCAACATGGAATCTACCTTACAACAGTGCTATGAACAGTCATTAAATGGATACTATGTCAAAGCTTGTTCCAGAAAGAAAGAAAGAAAGTCAAATATTAATCCTGAGAAATACTTAATGAGAGAGCTTACGAAGCACAGACAGGGGGTGTGAAAGGGAGTGTATGAAGCATTGTAGGCAGCTCCAACATAGAACTGTGGAAAATGAAGTGGAAAACTGTACAAAAAAGAAAGAGGCAGAGAGGAAGAGGAAGGCTTCAAGAGAATCCCTCCATGGAAGACAATGAGGACAAGACATCCGAAAAGAATCTAACAGAGGCAAAGGCCAACTCATAATTCAATTAAAATTAAAATTTAGGAGTGTCTTTGCACTTGGCAGTTCTGGTATTTCTATTGAAATATGTATGTTTTCATTAAAATAACCATGGTTAATGGGATAAGAATAAATTGAAGACAAAGATGGGAAAATACTTACATGGTATTTTGTTTTTTTTTTCAAAAAGTTTTACAGTGTGAGGGAGAGGGAGGGTGGAAATGAAAAGGGAACCAGAGGGCTGGGATGTATTGAGGGAGGGAAGCTAATCCTTGCTGCTTTTGCTTTGAGGGAAGCATAATTATGCTCATAAAAGCAAGAAGACAGGAAGTTTGAAACTACACAAAAGAGAGTAAGTACAGCAGGTAAAGTCACACAGTAGAAATAATAATTTCTCTTGCTTTCAATAACTTTAGTAAAGCCCCCAGGAGCCATGGCTTTGTGATCATTGCTCTCTTAAAATCTACTGTCAATTTGAAGGCAGTCCTTACACTGCTTCTTCCTGTAACCCTCCTGCTCTGGACTGAGTTGCCCAACTCAGCAATAATGTAAGCATAGCTACTTCAATTTCATTAAGAGTTGCGTTTCTCAGTTGTACAACCACATCTCAGATACAGCTGTGGTTGTGATGCCTGAATTAGAGAGCAGAGCCACAGAATACTTTCTGTAACACAGAGAGACCCTTAAGACTGCACCGCCCCTGCTCTAAATCTCTGGTATTTATTGTACATGGAGAGCTCCCAGGGCTTCTCATGTCATCGCCCTGCTGACCTTGAACCTAAGAGTGATCTTCTTCACTACTGGGCTTCCCTACTGTGCTCATAGCTCTTCATTAGTTTTCACCTTGAGGCCCGTCTGTCTTTTCATCTTTTATAGCATCTCAGGTTACCACTCTTCTTTCTGAATTTTTCTTCACCACCCTTGAAGAACTTGGTGAATACTTTCTTCTCCACTCTCTTATGTGCTATTAAGTAAAATTGTATCCCAGAGTCCATTCATCCACACTCAAGTTAAATCACCTTTTTGTTCCGAGATTGTCTGTGTGAAACTGCCATGTGAATCTCCCAACTTGAAGCAAAGGGTTTGGTAGAGTAGATAGTTATACAAGCTGTGACTCAGATACTCAAGCTATGGTGGCAACTGGCGTCAGGTGGGTATAGTTTTTAACCCTAGAGAGCTTTATCGCTTTACACACTCCACTTCTACCGGTATTGAAGTATATAACAAAACTTTGACTTTTGCCCTTTCCCTTTCCTCTCACTATTCCCTTCATTCTTTCATTCCTCCCCCCTTCCCTCACTTTCTCTTTTCCTTCTTTTCCTCTCTCCATTCCATTATGCTCCCTTCCTTCCTTTCTTCCTTTGTCATGCCTTCTCTCCCCCATCCTTCCTTCCCTTCCTCACCCCTTCATTCATCCCTCCCTCCCTCCCTCCCTCCATATATCCCTTCCTCCATGCATCTCTCCTTCCCACCCTTTCTTTATTGTTTTACCTTTCTATTTTAGGTCTATACTCAGAACTATGTCTGTGGGTATATTTGATTATTAACATAGAGAACCTTGGAGAGACATAGCTACAGTGACTCATGGCTCGGTATTTGTAATGCATAATGAAAAAGGGAGGTGGCTACAGGTAGCTATGACCAACTAGTTCAGTGTTTTGGTCTCCAGCTTTTTGGGTTTTTTTTTTGTTGTTGTTGTTGTTGTTGTTAATTTTTGTTTGTTTCTTTGTTTATGTTTTTCCTTCCTGTTCTTATATGTTTGACCATAAGTCAAATAATCAACACTTGGCTTCAAACAGGAAGGTGGAGAAAGATCTGGTACTGAGTTTCAAAGAAAAAAGTCTTCTTAGACATCATGGAGGAATCCCAAAGGTTGGTTGTAAATCGGGTCACTTTCTCTGGAGAGATAGTCAGGGAAAATAAGACTCAAGGAATCAGCAAGAGTTTTGTGCATCCACTATGCTGACTCCTCAGCAAAGACAAAACCTCAGCTTCTGTGGTCCCCTTTCTTCCAGACTTCCAGCCGTTTATTTAGTAGAAATTCTCATCATTTATGCAACCACATCTAAATGTCTGTTGCAGAAATCAAGCGAACTTGCCCTTGCCTCGGCTTTTCTATTTGTTGCCTTGTGATTTCAGCTGTTTTCTAATTGCCTACTACAAACTCAGTGGTATTTTACTAATAGCTTCAGCTAAGGTAGGTTTCTGTGAAAAGTATATTTCTTACTATAACCAGTACTAATACAGTTTTTGTAAATATAATCAATAATCATTGGTTCTTCTCAAAATGCTTATTTGGCATTATTCAAATTAGAATATTATCTTTATCATAGACAATAATATGCACCTTCTCTTATGCAGAGGATCAAGAGTTGCCATTCTCCAACATTTTTTTTCTGTAATTTTACTGGCAATTTTTTCTATATGGGATGCCTTTTTTCAATGTAAGTAGATATTTGGATGGCTTTCAACTTAAAAATGCATATGCGTGTTCACTGATATACTTGTGTGTCATGGTTTGGAAATAGTGATAGGCACTTCTGGTCCATTTTCAACCTTTCACATTTTACGAGTTTATTTATTCCCATAATTATATTGTCTTTTGTGTAAAAGGAAGAAAATCTCAAGAAATACATAATTCATTGATAGTTGGGTATATTAAATGTTCTCAAATTTGGTGACCCTGTGAGTCATGTCAGAACTTATCCCCTAAATAGTTTCATTGTAATGTGAGTATAAACATTGAACATGAAGTCAGGACTCCATTCGGCACCCTGTGAAGAATGTCTAATGACCTATCATACTCCAGCTGAAGCAGTACTGGAGCATGAGTTAAAAACATCTGTTTAGAATGATTTTCCAGTAAGGCCTGCTTCTTTTACAAGGAAAAATCTGAAGAAAACATCAAGTGCTTGCTATTACATCATGCTGCAGACTCTGCACCTCTGAAGGCACAGTTATGGGAGCTTAACACCCATTCCCAAGAAACCATCAATAAAACTGGCCCCTTGCAGTGATCAGTGGACATTCTTGGAGGGGTGTTGTTTGAAGGGACATTTCAGCTTGACCTCTAAAGGAAAATATATTTTGTAATACAGTTTTAAAAGAAAATCTTCACTGGACAGGCACCTACTATACGATCTTTGTTGGATGCAAGAGTGAAACTTAATAAAAGCACAATAAAGTACGTTTAAAAAACCCTATAACAAATATGATTCATGAAATTGCTAGAATGAGGAATGATTTGGAGCCATATATCACATGGTGTGTGTGTGTGTTTGTGTGTGTGTGTGTGTGTGTGTGTGTGTGTGTGTGTGCGCGCGTGCGCGTACATGTCCATGCACGCACCTTTATACTTTGCAAAGTTTCACCAGGGGATCTTTCCTGATGGGCGGCATTTGGATAGCTGACAAAATCATGTGTGAGCCTGCACAACAGAAGTTTGTTTAGTGGAAAAGTAATCCTTTCAGGGGCATACACAAGGCAAATAAGGGAGAGCATAGGACCAGAGAGCCTTGGACTTTTGCTTTGAAAACTTTTAATCATTCAACCATTATATTGGACATTAAATCAGCCTCACTTCCATTATTCCAAAATAATGTGAAACCAGGCCAGAGACACCCAGTCATCCAAGGCACAGGTCTATCTCATTGTAAGAACCATGCTGTATATATGTTAGAGGAGAGCTTTTAAAAATGTAAAATATTATAAAATTATTGCTCTGATTTTTTAAATGGCTGTAGAAAAAATAAAGAAAATTAGTATTTTGCATTTAATTCTAGATTACACTGTCAAATACTACATATTATAAGTAGATGAAACTATTAAATGAAATGCTAAGGTATTATCACAGGATTTCTAATATTGGCTTTTATTTTATTAAAGGTCATTTATTTTGTTCAGTATTCCTTTAAATAGTCAGTAAAATTGCAAAGGAAACACCCATTCTCTCTCTCTCTTTTTTCTTTTCAGTATTGAAGACTTTGGGTATACAGGCTACAACTTCCAAATACTTCCCTAAAATAATGTCCATTGTGATGCTGGGTCCTCATTAGAGTCACCATGGAAACAATGTCCTTGGCTTGTCTGTGAGGGCATTTCCAGAGAACTTTGAAGTGAGCTAGAAAGCCCAGTCCCAAATGCTGTTCCTAAATTTCCATAAACTGGCTTCTCAGACTGTTTAAAAAAGAGAGAGTAAAATACAAGCTGAGCACAAACATTCATGTTCTTTTTTTTAACCCCTGCTCTTTGACTGCAAATGCAATGTAACCAGCTACCTTACCCTCCTGCCATCATAAGTCCCTTGCTAGGATGAAGTGTACCACTGGGAACTGTAATCCATGAGAGTCCTCTCTTTACTTAACAAGTCGCTCTTATCCGGTATTTTGTTGCAGACATATGCCAGCTCACCTATAAGCTCAACCTTCCCTTCCGTTCCCTGTTTTCCAGTGCACCAGGGATGAGAGGTACTCAAGATGGGTGGCAGGAATTCAAGCCATGAGATTTTCATCAGGAACACCCTTTTTAATGGAACAGAAAGAAACTTAGAAGAAACTGTATTTTAAAAAATAAGTCATAGGGATAAGAGAGAAGGCTCAGTGGTTAAAAGTTTGCTGTGCTTTAAGAGGACTTGAATTCTGTCACCAGTACCCAAGTTGAGCGGTTTTGGGCCAACAACCACTTCAAGCTATTACAGGATAAGTATTATCTTCTATCCTTCTTGGGCACCTACACTCCTGCAGGCATGCTCAGACATATACATAAATACACATAAGCACCTAAATAAATAGGAATACAATAAGTAAATAATAAAATAAATCTGTAAAAATAAGTTAATATACAATTTGATGAATATAGTATCATACTATTAGGCAGTACTTTGTGTTAACTTTTAAATTTTCCCATCAGATATCATAATATATAAATTTAATTAACTTAGGTATATACATATTTCAAGATAACAGTAATATGCATATGTATGTATATATATATATAATTTTCAATAAAACATTGATTAAGTAGTGGAAGTATGTTATCACTCTCCATGTCAGAACATCCATATGACTTGATTTCCTGTGATAATTATATATGTACTCTCCATATGTCATATGTTGTAATGAGTCATATGTTGTTATGGTCTTTCTTAATGATATGTAAAGTTTATGTAAATACTATGCTAGGTTTAGAGAGTTAGCTTACCTTGGTGTTCTTGTACTACTCTGCATTGTCTTGATCAGCCATCTCTACAAATTAATTAGAATAAAATACATTTAGCTCCATGGTCAGAGCAATAATATATTAGTGCTAACTACCCAGCCTTCTGTTATTAGTATTATTAAATTGATAAGTATAGAAAATTCTACAGGGCAGTGCTTATATGGCTTTTTCTTCATATGGTCCAGCATGACTTGTTCTTAAACACAATACAGAAGATAAAGGTAAATATGTATGAGGATTAAGTATACAGCTGAGTCTTTAGATGATTTAGCTCATGCAAGAATCTCTGGATTTCCATCTTCAGAACCACATAAACTGATGAGGTGGTGCAGACCTGTAACCTTAGTCCTCTGGAGAGACAGGATTCTGAGTTCAAGGTCAGCCTCCACTACCTATAGAGTTCAAGGCCATTGTGTTATAAAATGCTATCAACAAACCAAACCAAACAAAAGAAAAAAAATGAAATGAATATAAAGAATCAGTATGAAAGAGACATTCTTGATATTAAATCATCCAAGAACTGGTCAAGTTTCTACCTTCTTTCAGTGAGGTCATCCGGTTCTTCTTTACAGGTAAAGAAGGCTCTCACATTACAGGTTCAAGTTCATATCATGAAAGCATGTCAGACAAGCGATGTCAAACTCAGTTCACGCTTTCCTGTTGTACAGCTTCCTCTCCAGTCAGACAGCACTGCTTCTCATGAACCACACATCTGCCGAACACAAAGTGCAACAGGCTGCGACTTATTGACTCTGACAGTAATCCATTGTCAAACTTAAAGCCCATTAGAGCATGCCTATGAAAACACAGTCACAGGGAAGCCACAAGCAAAGGGCCTCCTCATTATCACAGGTGAGTCACCAAGAACTTAATTCTAAAGAGTGCTGAGCAGCTGAGGTTGTATGAGTGGGGTGCCACATTTCACAGGCACACCATTACACCACCAAAGCCCACAGCCCCATGTGTTCATGTCACATTTATCAATCTCATAGGAGAAACAGACAGACTTAAAGAGGTAAAATGACACATTCCTAAGATTACAAAAGTTCAAAGCACCTGATGCAGTAACATGCCAATCCATGTGTGTGATTTGAAATCCCATTGTCCAACCAGACCCTTCTATGAGTAATTTCCAGTGAAGACTGAGCCAAGAGAAATATTCACCCACTTCTAACTGTTATATGAGTGTGTGTATATGTGTGTGTGAAACAAAATATTTTTCATGGCATTCAGATAATTCAGATAATGGATAATTTTCAGGACAGTTAATCCATATGCTAAAAACAAATGTTAAGACTAACTCAAAATAAAAGCTAAGAATGTAATATTTTAAATAAGATGTAAAAGGCAAACAAACAAACCAAATGTCTGTCTCTCATCTTTCCTCTTCTTGCTTTCTTTCTTTTCCTTACTCATACTGAAATACAAGGATTTGATTTTTAGGTGTGCAGTAATTGGACAACACAAAAATATCCCAATATGGTGCTGCATGGCTATCATACCCGCCCTAAGAGACGAAGATGAGGAGTTTTTTTTACAATAACATGGCCAGCATGGGATACATAGCAAGTTCTTGGCCAGCCTTGGCTTCATAAGAAGACTTTCTCAAAAGCAAAACAACAAAAACAAATAAACCAGAAGGATCTGTTATTTTTTTATTTATTTACTTTTTATTGGATATTTTCTTTATTTACATGTCATATGATATCTCCGTTCCCAGTTTCCCTTCTGAAAAAAAAAAGAAATCAAAAACAAAAACAAAAACAGAACCCTGTTCCCTTCCCCCTTCCCCTGCTCACCAACCAACCCTCTCTCACTTCATGGCCCTGGCATTCCCCTACACTGGGGCATAGAACCTTCACAGGGCCAAGGGCCTCTCCTCCCATTGATGATCAACGAGGCCATCCTCTGCTATACATATGCTGCTGGAGCCATTAGTCCCACCATTAGCTCCTTGGGTCCTTTAGGCATAGGAATGTGAGTATGTTTGTTTTGTCTCCTTTGCAAAGAAGTCAATGGAAACATGTATGTGTTTTTTCCCTATGCAATAGAAATCATTCTTATTTTTAGAGACAGAAAGGTAAATTTAGCAGCACCTGTTCACAAAAGAGTCCATCTAGTCTGTAAACTAGAGTGTGAATTTAAATAATCCCAAATGCCAAAACTCAAAAGCACAGTAAATAAAACAAACAGAACGGAAAACATTATGAAGACATGGGAGGAGGCATGTGGGCTTCCTTCAAACAAATCCCAATTCTCCTGAGAGGACACCCAAGCAAGAAGAGAAGCAAACACTTCTACCCTGCCACACTCAGCACTCAGTGAATTGGAAGAAGTGAATAGGAAGAAATGAATAGACTGCAAACTTCTTATGCCTCATCTCTTACCTGTATAACCTAAGGATCAGGTTCCTTTTATCAAATGAGCAATTTAACTTCTACCCAATTGTATCTGGAAACCTATAATGAAATGCCTACACCTGTTTGCACGTATACCTACACACCTTAAGTAGGCCTTTGATCATCCTCAGGATGGAATTTTAAAATTACACAATAAAAATATGCGCAGCTTCATATTTTAATGCAATTCATTCACATTATACATGCCCAGGATGGAATGTTTACCTAAATCAATTCATGCAGCAAGTATGATGTGTCCACAGAGGGATGCTCACCTTCTCTCCTTTGTTACAAACAAAGTATGAGTTGTCCATTAGGAGAAATGCTGGCTTTCAGATGACAAAACAAAACACTAAAAAACAAAAAGTCAACTCTTTCTTTTTTAGCTATTTTCATACTACTGCAGCTTTCAATAAAACACTGAATATTGTGGCTTTCCAACCATGTGCAGGTTATACATTGGAATAGAGGTGAAAGCTGATTTTTTTGGCAGCTGATTAGCAGGGCTTCTTGAGTCCTAAACATAGCTTGTGCTCAGAGAGGGCAAAAGCAAAATTGACTACCAAACACTTTAGTTATTTTTCCTATTATCTGTTCATAAGCTTATATTACAACCAATTTTAACACCATACACAGAATACTAAATATTAATTTAAAAGAACTTGAGGGAAATCATATTACAACTTCATGGTAAATTTAATTTGAAATGCTAAAAGGAATGCTTTCCCTGTACACTGTTTGCCTTTTCAGAAATAGGAGCCTTAGAAGAGATTCTTATTTTGATTAAGTGACTCTATAATTGCAGAATTCTCTCAGAGTTGGAAAGTAAAGCCCCCACACCACAGGAACTGGGCAAGTCCTTCTTACTTGACAATTTATTTTCCCAGGGTGTGCTAATCATCTTACCCAACAACCAACTGGATTTATTTAAATATAATCTCATGCAATAATGCATGCTTAGAAAAAGCAATAGCTCTTAATGGTTTATTCAGTAAGAGAAAGAATCATTGAAAATCAACTAAAATCCTAGTAATTTTTTTTAAATGTGAGGGAAACATACAATAGTCACTGTCAGTCTCTTTTATTAGTAATTTCAAACCCAGTTCTTTGATTTGACAGTATTGTTACATTGCTCTTGCTTTCCAGAAAAAGAAAAGAGTAGCATATTCATATATAAAAGGAGATTCTTAGGGAGCTGGCACACAACATGACTGAAGTTGAAATATAGCATGAAGGGTGATCTGTAAGCTGGAGAGAAGGAGAGTGAGCAGCCAACAGCCTGGCTCTTAGAAGGTGAGAGCTGCAGAATCAAGAGGCAGACTAGCTGTCTCTGTTGTGAGGTTAGAGTCCCCAATATCCAAATTACCCACTTGTGTAATCCCTAAACTTTGAGAGGCTCAAAGGACATGCAGCCTGGTATCTGAGGGCAGAAGGGGGAGAATTGTGCCACTTTGGAGCCACCCAAGCCCCTCAAGTATTCGGCCATGCTTCCCCAATGGAAATTATATGCATCTTTCGTAGTTTGCTGATCAAAATGCCAGTCTTATAAAGGGAAAAAAAACATAGACACACCTAGGCTCCACTCTTCACCGATTCTTCAGATTTCCTTCAATTCAATCAAGCTAACACTAAGAACTATTCATCACAATGCTTTATTGCTCTGTCCTTGCAGTATGTGCTATGCACAGTTTTATAGATTTTCTTTACTTTTTAAAAAGTTTATTTAACTTTTGGCAATAGGCATTTTAGAATGGCTTTAATGTGTTGTGTCTAAATAGACTGGTCAGTGTAGTTGTTTCACAGTGAATTTTAAGACCTCTGACATACATCTTCTTGATAAAAAGTGCTTAAGACTGGCCAGCCCAAACTCATCTCATCCACACTTCATACACTATTGAGGGACTTCTGTGTTCAACATGATGGTCATTAGAATCTCTCAAATTAATTGCTACTTGGTTAATGATTCTTGTAATTTTACCTGATTACAATCACTGCAATTTTAGGAATAGCTTCAGTTAGTTAGGTAGGTCAGTTAGTAAAGTGTGCTATTGAATATATACTGACTACTGCTATACTTTGGTTAATAAAGAATGGAGAATGCACTTGAATACATTTCAATAGTAATGTAGATAGCACTTCCCTCTAATTTTACAATAGCATGAAACAAATAGACCAAGTGACAACCTAAAATGTTGGTATAGTGACCAAACTAACCTGGAAAAGCCCTGGACATATACTCATAATGTGTAGCTTCCACTTTTACTGGAAAATTAAGTCTTGACTGATGTAATGAAAGAGAAAAAATGAATACGACAGTGGCATATATATGGAAGTCTAGAGCATGAGAAGGTACTTGCAAGGAGCTTCCCTTTTAATTAACTGCATTCTCAAAGAGGCTTACTGCAGGGCTTGGATCTCTGGCTTTCATGCTTTATTCCCCTTTGTGATATGATGACACTGATCTTCTCCAGAGGACATAGTGACATTACAGAAGAAAAGGCTAGCCCTCACCAGACAACTGAATGACCTAACTACATGAGTTTGGTGTTTTCAGATTTCAGAACTGGAAGAAATAAACTTTTATTATAAACTTCCTGGTCTTGGTATTTTGTTATTCCAGTAAAAGTGAACTAAGGCAGGAATCCAATAGAGAAAGTGATTTCGGTTTTTGGGATTACAGTGTAGGGCAAAGAAATGTGTACATTAAGCAAGTCATCTTTATGAATCATTTAATCCCTTTAGTAAATATCTTTTTAATACTGATTTTCAGTGAAAGAATCAGATGAAGTTGATTGCATATTCCTTCACAAATAAAAGAAAAACAAACCCAAACTAAGAGCCCTCACAATGCAAAATGATAAAAAGCCAACAAGACAAAAAAAGAAAGAAAGAAAGAAAGAAATAAAGAAAGAACAACAAAATTTGTAGAACAAAAACAAAAAAAAACAAAAACCCACCTCCCCTTAAATCCTCTCTTCCTCTTTTTTCCCAAATGTTATCTCAGTAACTGTTCAAAAAGCCTACTTGTGAAAATGCCATAGACTGAGGATCAAAAGATAATCAAATGAAAGAGGAGATATATGTCAAAGAGCTGAGGATGTCAACGCTCCCCAACAGTTTGTGGTTTTTTTCTCTATTTTCCTCTCTTCATTAAGCAGCAAGAAGAGGGCTGCAGACATGCTATAAATATATAGGCCAAATATAATGTCTTTCAAATTCATGATTATTCTAAATCAAATGATAAAATGAATGTTATAAATTTTATATCAAAATGTAATGAATCCTGATTTACTTTAAGTAATTTTCAAATTTCCTGTTATGTTTCTTTCATTTGCAGACTTCCATCAGGAACGTACAAAAGGAGATTTGTAAATTATATGAAAGTAGATGAAGCCTTTCAAAGCCTAAGGCTTAGTCCTGTAAGGTAATCTATTTGTGAATTAATACAACCTATTAAAGGGGGACTTTTAGTCTCAATGAAATTTAAATCATTTCAAATATGAAATGAGACAAGTAGCTCTATAGATGAGTATTTACCTTCTATTAAAAGATTTTTGTCCCTACAATGAGCCAAGTTCAAGTTCTCAGGTGTGTAGCACAAGTACTCTGTCTCTTTCAGAAAAAACTTAAGTTTTGAAATATTCTGGCCCATAACCTATATGCCCAGAGCACTGTTTCTCAGTTGGGGGTAATTTCTCTTTTAGTAATATATTGGTTACTTTCCTATTACTATAATGAAACACCATTGCCAAGATAATTGTAGAAGAAAGAATTTATTTGGACTTACAGTTCCAGAGGGTTACAATCCATGATAATATCATAAAGATATAGCAGCTAGAGCAGCAACTGAAAACTCACATCTTGAATTACAAACAGGAATCAGAAAGAAAGCACACTAGATAAATTCTCATAGACTATCTCCACGAGCACATTTCTTCCAGCAAATCCATATATTCTGAGCCTCCCCAAACAATTCCATGAACATCCAAGTCTATAGATGGGTATAATCAATTCAATAAGATAGGACATATAGGACATGTATCACATATGTAACCATTTATATAACATATAAGACAGCTTGCTATATACTGAGATTTATTTATGGGTTCTGCACAATTGGTGTTTTGGCCAGGACTTCTGTTAAAGTATATACTATGTTTAGAACTGCTTTAGCACTTTCAGAACATGTCATCTGACTCCAAATATCAATGGTAGCTCTTGAAAAACTAATGCACATCATTGTCCCACTAACTTGGAAGGAGTCAGAAAACAGAAAGCATGAAAAGGCTTCCCTCATTCAGTCACTCTGATGGAAGTTTTAACAAGGTTGTCTTGAGTGATTTTATCCTAATGTCTCAAAATTTATTCTCCCTTTTGCTAATTAGCTGGAGTGCTTGATTAGAATGAATGTTCCATGAGCACAAGGCAAAATCAGATGACACCATGACAAAAGGCTTGTTAAGTGACTCACCACCAACCAAAACTAAATGGATTTCTATCCATTGAGACAGAAATATTACTTAACAACCTATTTTAGGAATCAGTAAAGTACAACATTCTACTTTTCATAGAGATTAATCCTGAACATTCCTTTTGGATATATGTGCACATGTTCTTGTCTGTGTGTCTGTTTCTGCATCAATATATGTATATGTGTGTGCAGGGGAGGGTGTGGATACATATGCATGCCTTTGCACATTTGCATGTGTGTAGGGGCAAAAGATGTCAACATCTAATATTCTCCCTTAGGAGATGTCCAGCTTGTCTTTTTTGAGACAGAGTCTCTCATGGGGATTAGGCTTGGCATGCCCCAAATAAAGGGAAGTAATCCACATGTCTCCCCCTCCACATTGTTGAGAGTTCAAGCACAGCTTATCACATCTGACTTTCACTAGGGCTCTGGGGATCAAGCTTGGGTGCTCATGCTTCTGTAGTCAATACTTTATTGACTGTGTGGCCAACAGAGCCCCTTGAGCATTTAGTTTAGGGTTTTTTTCTTTCTTCTGTCCTCTGAACTTCTTTCAAACTTACTGTGTTTCTTCCTTTCAATTGTTCGTAAATCACGGCCAATTTTATTAGGTGCAAAGAGCATTCCATTTTGGTAACAAGAGGCCATCCACTTGGCCCTGTTTCTATATTCTCCTTCATATCTGAGCTGCTCAACAAAAGACCACAACATTGTTGGGAAACTATTTTATACCTAGGGCCCTCTGTGTTTTGTGCTCTCAAAGAAGTGGTTTGAAAATGTGCTTGCCTCTTCTGCACACAGAGCACCATTAAGTACTATGATGTGAGGGTGGGACTAGGCATTCGAATCATAGAAGGCCACCATTTAATTCAGGCAGTGTGTTTTTAATTTCCCAAAGCAAATAGTTGAGCTGAAATCAGAAAGCCTAATTACTAATGCAGAACAAAGTGAAAGGGAAGAGGTTACAATGAAGTGGATATAGCCCAGCACATAGGGGAATCTTAGAACATAAACATGTATAAAAGAAAAGCCAGAATTTTTTTAAAACATCAATTAGTTTTCAAACTTAGATTCAGGTAAAGAACTATATATCTATCATCCTCTTGGTTCCAATTTGAATAGCTGTTGATCTTCTGACTTTTCTAGTATCAGAGTGAAATGAGTTTGGATGTCATTCAGAAAATGTCAAGTGAATAGTAACCAAGAGTTATTTCCAAATTGAAGTAGAACAATCTTATCTGTAAAAAATTTTTTTTGAATATATTCAGGTCTAATCTTCTGAAACTATCTTAGAGAGGATCAGAAAGTGTCCCCTTAAATGAGCTAAAGAAATTGTCACCACAGCACATTCTAACAAGAGATCTGCTCCTTAATATTAAGGTGGTTCCTTGGAACTGTTTATTTCCTTAGCTTCCAGCCACCCAGCTGTTACTTCCATTTCTGGTCGTAGTGCTAATTACATAATGTCCTTAATTTATGCCTGCTGGTAGATCTGATCACCACATTACCTGGAGGCAGTCTTTAATTAGAGAAATTTCTAAACAAATTGTCTAAAGGGCTTGTTTAGACTGATTAAATGTAACTCTCTCCCCCCTTTCGAAAAATGAGCGTTATCTTCATACTAAAGCATCTCCGATAAATAAGCAATGTTGGTTCTAATTAAGGCCTATAAAATGAGCAGCCACATTATCCACAAAAGCAATTGAACTTTGTTGTTTGCAACCAAAACATATATGACTCCGTGTGACATTTATTCAATGGCTTTCAGCATTTCTACTTTGCCTCTGTCGGGACTAACAAGGTGAAATAGCAAACTGATTGAAAAATGATAAACTGTAAAAAAAAATAATACACCAATGTGAAATGCTAATTTAGCTGAGGCTTATAAAAAAGAGATTAGAGCAATATGTGTTCTCACCTGTGCACTGCCAGGCACTCAAAGAACCAAACATCAAATTAATCTTTCCATAATGTTGAAGAGGCAGCAAGATGCCGCAAGAATTAATAGGCCGTCATGGCACCTCCAAACAAAGTGCAAATAGGATAAATATCATAAGAGGATCAACAAACTTTGATAATCCAAAAAACAATTAAAGGCAGATTCATTGCTTGGATGAAATAATTCAGATAAATGTCCATGTCATACTAGACTGCAAGGAACAGATTTGACTGGGGGAATTTAGGAATCTCAGGCACATTGTTATCAATCTCTTTGGAAATTGTTTGTGCTATTCTTAACCAACAGAAATTTGGTGGTTGTGGTTTCCATGGTCTATCTGTTAGAAAAGGCATTAAGTATAGGGACGATATTCCCTGTTTGAACACACAAGTGAGATTTGGTAAAGTGTGATGGATGACTGGGCCTTCTCAACAAGCTTTGAGAAGGACTTTCTTTCTTTTTTCCTTCTTATCACTGACTCTTTTGATACATGTTACTATTGCTCCACTTTGGAATCACTTCTGATTGCTTCATTCCAGGTAATCTGAGTATCTTGAAATTTCCTATAAGCTGAGGGGCTTTAGGGAGGCATATTTATGATTCTGTAAATGTGCTTGCAATGGATCGAGTGCAAAATGTGCCCCCAACTCCAGACTCACGTATTTCAATAATTTCATCCCTAGTTGGTGGTATTGTTTGGCACACTTTGAAGTGTGTCACAGGGGTGTAGCTTAGTGAGCTTGTAGTCTGCCAACACTTCTAGTTTGATCTATCTGTTTCATGTTGGATGTTGAAGTTGTGATCTCTAATCTTGCTCCTGCTAATGCCTGCCAATTGCAGCTGTGGCTTCCTGCCATGATGGACTCTTAACTCTCTGGAATCAAATTTTTCTTTGGTCATAGTATTTCAGATCAGGAACACGAAAGTAACTAACACAATATTTAAATACACACTTTTCAATGTCAGACACCTTGTAAACTAATACTCCATCAGTGCTTTGGGTTGAGAGCCCAAGAAGACAATGAATGGATATCCTTCTTGGTTAGCCCACTCTCAATAAAAAACATTATTTCACTTTTTGGTAGGTTGAAGCTACATAATTAAATTAATTTATTTTTATCAATTGCCCCACCTGCATAAGGTTCAAAGAACAAGAATGTGTTACTTTTATGTACTCTGTTGTCTCTTGTGAATAAATATTTTCTAGATTAACGAGTACCAGCAATTGGAGAGTAAGAAAAAGCATTGGGTGATAGTGGGCAGGTACCATATCCCATGAGCTCAGTGGTCTTTAGAATAAGATCCTTGCTCTTTACCAGTCAATGAGTTTCCATCTCATCCTATTAAAAAAAAAACCTTGGGTTCCAATGGTGGCCCTAGTTTCATTTTTGTTGCTGAAATAAAATTGATAAAAAAGTAACTTAGAGGAGGGAGGATTCATTTTAAACAAAAAAATCCATGGTACAGTCAATTATTATAAGGAATAAAGATGACATATATTTTAGTGTTTACTTGTTTATTTTATTCTTTATTTTATTTTTGATGTTGTAATATAATTAAATCATTTCTACCTTCCCTTTCTTTATTACAAACTTTTCCATGTACCCTTTTTGCTCTCTTTCAAACCCACAGCCTCTTTTTTAAAAAATAATTGTTGCTGCATATGATTGCTCAGTTTATATGAAATTATCTTCATTTTATTTCCTAAAAATATTAGGAAAGACCTTTGTATATTAGATAACTAATTAGTGTTCTCTTCCTTGAAGAGTATGTTGTTCCCTTTTCTAAGCATTCTTTTTTTGCCTTGACTTTTATTGTCACTGTTCTGCTCCTGTTTAGGCAGCCATGTTGATGATATTTTATAGGTATAGTTTTTGAAATGTCTAGGACACACAGTCTTACAGCAAACCCCTTGATCCTCTTGATTGACAGTCCAATTACCATCTCCACCAATATTCCTTGAGGCTTGGGTATGGCAGTTGTAACATTGATTGTATCCACTGGTACTGGGCTCTATAACTCTGCATTTTGGTTCATTGTGATTTTCTGAAGTGGTTTTTCAAAGAGAAGTTCCCTAGATGAGGGATGAAAACTAAACTTAATCTGTGGCTTTGTAGATTTTCCTCCAAGATCTATATCTTTGTTAGACCTGGTAGAAGAATAAATTCCCTCTTGTTGAGCATGTGTTCATTACAATCCAAGAGCTGTTGGTGACTTACTAGTTGCTCATGCCACTACTACACCCTTAGAATTATATTGCCATCAGGCCATTGTGGTGCTTCATAACCTTCATAGCTGTGTAGGATTGTTGGTTGCTTCCCTTCATTAGAGGCTTGTATATTGCCTTCCGTTACCATGAAAGCTAGTTCTCAGGAGGGAGACATTTGTGTCTGTTCCAGATCAGGGGACTCTGATACCTGTTTCTGAAATCCATTGTTGTAATCAGCAATAGGGCCATTCCCTTCTTCTCTGCAACAACCAAAACAAAAACCAGACAATAAACAGCAAACAACAATAAAAAAATCAAAGGCAATACCAAGAGTGTATAATGTTTTAAAACTGTCTTGGATAACCCTGATTAACAACTGAAAATGTTTACTCATGCCTGGTCTTAGAATTTTTTGTTTTGTTTGGTGGGGGAGGGGTTGGTTTTGTTTGTTTGTTTGTTTTGCTTTGTTTTAGGTTGATTGTTTGCCTTTGGAGGAAGCATTGTCAACCCAGACAAAGAAGTTTCATTTAAATTACACATGTATGCATATAAACAGACTTACAGGTATTAAAGGTTAATTTTAGGTAAACAGATAAATTATATAATTCCTTATGACTATTTCAGACATTCCTTCTACCATATTGCCCTCTTCCTAGCTTCTGCATTTCTTTCTCTCTCCCTAGCTAATCAGAGACCCCTTTTCCAATTTTCCTCATCATTTGTTTTTGCTCAATTAATGGTTTTAAAGTTAATCTTTAAACTTATACAAGTGACAAAACATTTTAAATTATGGCAGATGCTAATATTTAAACACCATTTTAAATTAGTAGATCTTGTTTCTTCTGATTTTTCTTTCACACAAATACTTTAATGAGAACTACTTCTACAAATATTAGCAATGTAGGTTTTGTTGTTGTGTGTTTGTTTATTGACAATGAAGTTTTGGAGCCAAATGATTATATACATGAGTTCTGACTAAGGCAATTGATACTAATTTTTCCCTTTTAAAATTAAATTATTTTATTCATTTATATCCCAAATTTTGCTTCCTTTCCCTGACCCCTATCCCCGATTTCTCCTTCCATCTCCTGTCCGCTTTGTTACTGAGAGGGTGCTCCCCTATGCACCCACCTCCACCTTAGGCCTCCCCAGTACCCCCTTCTCTGAGGCATCAAGTCTCTACAGGGTTAGGCACATCCCTTCCCACTGAGGCCTGACAAGGCAGTCCTCTGCTATGTAATGTACCATAGGCCACAAACCAGCCAAGTATGTTCTTTGGTTGGTAGTTTAATCTCTGGGATTTCTGAGGGGTCTGGATTCTTTGATACTGTTGTTCTTCCTATGAGATTATAATCCTGTTTAGTTTCTTCAATCCTTCCCCAAACTCTTCTATAGCTTCCTGATCTCTGTCCAATGGTTGTTTGTATATTTGCATCTGTCTCAGTAAGTTGCTGGTAGAGCTTCTCAGAAGACAGCCATGCTAGGCTCCTGTCTACAAGCATAGCAAGTTGTCAGTAATTGTGTCAGGGTTTGATGCCTGTGCCTGATCCCAGGTTGAGCTGGTCCTTGGATGGCCTTTCAGTCTCTAGTCCAATTTTGTCCCAGCATTTCCTCTAGACAGGAACAATTCTGGGTCAAAATTTTTGAAGATGAGTGGGTGGACCCTAGCCTCAACTAGAGTCCTGTTTATCTACTGGAGATGGTCTCCTCACCTTCCATCTATTCACTGTTGGGTATTTTGGCTAAGGTCATCCCCATTGCATCCTGGAAGTCTCTCACATTCTCTGGGACTTTCTAGAGATCCTCCTGCCCCCACAGCTGCATATTTCCATTTGTTCTTCTGTCTTTCCCCATACCTAACTCTGTTCCTCTTTTCTCCTCCCCTTCCTCTCTCACTCCCAGGTCCCTCCCTTCCTCTGCCTCATGTGATTATTTTATTTCCTCTTCTAAATGGAATTGAAGTGTCCACACTTTGATCTTCCTTCTTGTTAAGCTTTGTATGGTCTGTGAGTTGTATCATTGGTATTTAAACATTTTAGCTAATATCCACTTATTAGTGATGACATACCATGCATGTTCTTTTGGGTCTGGGTTACCTCAGGATAAATATTTAATATTTAATAAAATATGACTGTTCAAAACCTACCTTCACTTAAGATTTCCTAATTATTTTCATAATTACAGCAAACTCAAAGTATGGAAAAAGATTTTAAAAATTCCTTTATAGTTAGTTAAATGAAATGTACATACTCACACAGAAAAGAAAACTTTATTATAAATGTACATTATCACTATTTTTTATATTTCTGTTTTTAGCTATCAAAATACTGGAACATATGGATATAGGAAAATAAACAACACCAGTTATCAAAACAAAACATGCAATACATGGCTAATTATTATCCAGTTATTGGTTTGTGGCCATATCTGACAAAAATCATCAAATTTTATCATGAACATTTGTTTGAATTTCTGGCACATTTGCAAGAAATTATTTGAAATCTCAAGATGTTAAGAAAACATCTTTTTTTTTTTTTTTTTTTT